>NC_086349.1:24989758-25214758 GCF_036324505.1 Eleginops maclovinus | reverse complement strand
CATATTTGAACAGAAGGAGATAGTTTTAGAGCGCATTTCAGATCTTTTACAAACCTGTTGCTCATAAATCAAATCTCTTTTTCTGCTACCTCTATGTTTGGTATGTTTAGCATGAGGATATATGCACAGTCACCAAAAGAGATAGAGATACTACTTTACAGGATGACTTGAGTTGGATGATGTAACAGGTGACTAAAAAAACATTAAAGCTCCAGATGTGTACCTGCAAACATCTGGGGCTTTAATGTTCTCAAAAACTGGAGAGAATTACAATTTTCTTTCATTTCTTTTTGTGGATTAACGTGGAATTGTTACACATTTTCCCCACAAATGAACCAACAACCCTGGACAACTGTTTGGTATTTAATATTTAGGGTTGGGTTCTCAGAAAGTGACATCACAAAGGAGCGTTCAGAGTTTCTCTTCAGAGATTATTTCGTCCTTTTCTTTACCTTTGACGAGGCCAAACTGTCCGATGTGGTAGCCGTGATCAGAGGTGTAGATGATGTAGGTGTTCTCCAACTCTCCGGTCTCCACCAGCATGTTGTATAGCTAAGACACACACACACACACACACACACACACACACACACACACACACACACACACACACACACACACACACACACACACACACACACACACACACACACACACACACACACACACACACACACACACACACACACACACACACACACACACACACACACACACACACACACGACAGGAGTCACTTCATTTATATCGTTTAGTCTCTTTAAGAAAAAGAGCACAAGGTTTTCTTTACATTTAACTTTACTTACGGACCCGAGGAAGCAGGTAATAGCAGCAACATGTGCTTATTACCACAGTGTGTGTGTGTGTGTGTGTGTGTGTGTGTGTGTGTGTGTGTGTGTGTGTGTGTGTGTGTGTGTACCTTCTCTACGCTGTCGTCCACAGACAGCAGCGTCTGCAGCCGCTTCCTCTGCAGCATGTTGGTGAACTCCATGTGGATGGGCTTCATGGCGCCCGTGTAGCGCATGATCCAGTGCTTATCCTGGTTCGGAGCGTAGTTATAACTGGGAGTACTGGTGAGGAGGAGGAGGAGGAGGAGGAGGAGGAGAGAGGAGGTGTTAAAGGGAGGACACAATTCAGATTCCTCTTCCTTTCTGGATAATGCTATATCTAGAAACAACTCAAATCCTTTTTTGAAAAAATAAAATGTTCTCATTGGTTGCCAGGCAGGAAATAGGACGGTCTCATCAAGGGTCTAGGCGTGCACGGGTGTCAGAGCTGTAGAAAATATATGTGTTGGCTCTTAGTCCGTTTATAATCAGACCTGCTGATGTAGGTCACTTTTAGATCCAGAAAGTGACATAATGCCCAATGCGTGCTCAGCTGTTTTGAATAAAATTAAACTGGTTTAAGCTTTTGAACCGGACAGGAGTAAACAGAAACTCTACTGGGTGAACTCCAATGTTAGTAACTGCAGTGTGTATTAAGTGTGTGTGTGTGTTCATTATACTGGTGTGTGGAGGTAACAGGACACATCCAGCTGTGTGTGGAGTAATGGCAGCAGATGCTCCTGTTCATTAATTACACACACTCACACACACACACACACTCACACTGTGTTAGCAGAGGATGTTCTGACTCTGTGTTCTGTGTGGATAATGAATGAGTCCCATCAGACGACTCATTTGCTCTCCTCCTCTCTCCTCTGCAGCGATGTAATTACATTTGCACATTGGGACAGAAATAAACTTAAACAAGCGGCAAACCTCTGCATCTGCTTCCCTCACACACACACACACACACACACACACACACACACACACACACACACCTCTCATCAGCAGTTCAGGCCACAGTTTGTTGACGACACACAGCTCGAGGAGTAAAACCTCTAACAAGCTGCTGGTGGAGGAGTGCTTTTGTTGTCAAGTCCTGATTTTTTTAGTCCTAAACACATTTGAATATGCTCTTCACCAAATGTAACGCCATTGGAGACCCTCATGTTCAGAATAACGCAGTTTTTTTCACCTCAACATTTTATTTTTGTGTCATCTTTCCAACTGTGTTGCAACATTAGTTAATCAGATTCAGAATATGTGTATTTACCAGGGGGAACATGGATTTTGTAAAAGTAGCTCCATTTTAAAATGATATTAAATAATAATAAATATATAAATAATATACAAATGAATATATATAAAAACATAAGGTGAAAATGTGCAAAGTTCTCTACAAAATATAACAACAAATATAAATGTGTTTTTCTGGGTTAGGGTTAGGGTTGGTTTCTTTCCTGAAACTTGATTGGATGCTGTCGGTAAAAACAGTGCATTTGGTTTGTCGACTTACTGGGAAAATTAGCATTAATGTTTGAATAATTATGGAAATAAAGGGAGAATTCATTGATAGACCTTTGCCAGAAATGCAATCTAAATTTGCACAGTAATGAAGGTTTTAATGTGGTTTTATAATGTGTTTCTTTTCCCCATGTCTTGATGCGTTTAGTGATTTTTGTAAAACCCTTTGAAAAGCCTTGTTGTTGAAAGTGGCAGTATAAAAATACTGGCCTTAGGGGGACGGTTCTAAGTCATTTTAGGTCAAAAAGCTCCACTGAAGTCACGAGTGTTTTGTGTTAAAGTCGGGTTGAAAGTACAAACCTCTGATTCGTGGACGTCAGACGAGACATAAGGATGAATTTCACAACCTCCTGATCTTCCCGTCTGGTGCTATACTCAGTAAAACCTCAACATTTCCCCCCCAGCAGAGGGTACAAACCCCTAGAATAAATAGAAACGCGTAGCTTGTTTATTTTTGACGAGTCAGCCTCATGGCGTGCCTGCAGGCAGTTAAGAGTAGTTTCAATATTTCATTTGTTGGTAAATGTCTTGTTCTGCATCCTTATTTAATGCCTCTTATTCATTATGCAACG
Source organism: Eleginops maclovinus (assembly GCF_036324505.1). Classification (NCBI taxonomy): domain Eukaryota; kingdom Metazoa; phylum Chordata; class Actinopteri; order Perciformes; family Eleginopidae; genus Eleginops; species Eleginops maclovinus. Next base: position 25,211,832 of record NC_086349.1, on the reverse strand, counting down.
TGCTTTGATTCGCCTTTGTGTGCGTGTCGGGTTATAATTACCTTGCTAAGGCTTGTTTCTCTTCCAAACAGACTTATGTTACTATGTGAAAGGAGGTCATTAAAAATAATTATCCTAAGGCTTTTAAGGAGTGTAAACATCCACTATATTACAAAACCCAATCCACCTAAATGTGAAGTCTGAAATCCCCATTTGTGGTGAAAAGAAATGTGGAAAAAAAGGTTTCAACTTCATCTTTTACTTCTGCAGGGTCTTATTTTCTGTTGATTCAATGCTTTATTTCTTCGGGGAGAAACTCTTACCTCCAGATTAGTTCCTTACAGAATGATGTTCAGCTTTTATGTTCTTTCCTCCTAAAAATTGAACTTTAAACCGTCTGTTTTTGTCACAGAAATGTCCTTAAAGAGTTCCTATTATGCTTTGTTGGGGGTTTCCCTGTCCTGTAGTGTTTATAGAGGTTTTAGTGCATGTAAATGGTCTGCAAAGGCTCAAATTGTATCCCTCTGGAGTTTCTCTCTGATAGGCTTAGGGGCATCTCTGAGCGGTTGAACAATCACAACAGAGATCGTCCAGCTAACCAATCAGAGCAGACTGCGCTCTGGTTTCAGACAGAGGGTGAAAAGAGGTACTGCAGCACAGGCAGTATGAGAAACATAAAGAGCTTTCTGAACATTAAAGAGACACTACATACTGATATGAACCTGATAATGAGTAGAATATGTCTTCTTCTGAACATCAATCCTATTTATAAAGCTGGAACTGCATCATATAACATATCATGACTTGTTATAGCAATTCAATATCAAATATTTCAACACACAGCCTGCAAAGCTGGTTTATTTTCTGTTGTAAATATGTCACACAGAGACTATGTCCGCTATCTATCCTGTTTGAAGTTAGTTCAAATGTATAATAATAAGTATAAAAGTTGTGATTCTGTGCAAGGGTCATTTGTTTTCCAGGACAGTGTATTATAGTTTTCTCCTCCCAGAGGACAGGGATCCTATTCGTTCCTGCAGAGTTTTTGTGTTACTAGAAATCCAGCTGAGCTTCAAATGGGATTTAAATGTTCATATGACTGGAGTACGGCCGGCGATTCCTCCGGCAGCTGTTTGGCTTTACGAGGGAGGTAAAAGACTGTCTGGCACTGCTGTGATGCGTGTGTGTGTGTGTGTGTGTGTGTGTGTGTGTGTGTGTGTCTGTCTGTCTGTCTGTCTGTCTGCCTGCCTGTCTGTCTGCCTGCCTGTCTGTCTGTCTGTCTGTCTGTCTTTCAGCTCGTACTGTAAATACATGTAAATGTAGACTGACAGGTTTTCATTTAAATTCGGTTCAATTCAGAAAAATAATTAACTAAGACATAAAACCCATGCATTTGTAACACACACACACACACACACACACACACACACACACACACACACACACACACACTACATCACTCACACACAGATATGAGGGTGGATTGCTTTGTTTCAGCTGTGTTATATCAGGATTTATCCCTCAGAGCGGAGCGGAGCTGCCCCATTCTTCAGCTGGATTACAATGGCTTAGTCTCATGGTGTGTGTGTGTGTGTGTGTGTGTGTGTGTGTGTGTGTGTGTGTGTGTGTGTGTGTGTGTGTGTGTGTGTGTGAGTGTGTGTGTGGGCCTACATGTGCTGGGATGCGTTGGGAAAGGCGGTGCTGTACTGTGGCGCTGAGTCCTCGGGTCCGTGCGGCGCCGCGTGGCTCAGCACCATCATGACGGGCCGGTGAGGATACACTCTCTTCGAGGAGCGGAAGTACCGGATGGACTCGGCAGTGATCAGATCCGTCAGGTAGTCCTGGAAACACACAAAAGCTTTTTTTATAATTATTATTTTTGTTGTTTCCACCCTGGATAAGTAGGTTTAATAACACATGATTAATTACGAAATATTCACTTTTAAATTGACTACACTTCTTCCTTAGATTCGTCCCCAAATACATCATTTATTTCAAGGAACATTGCAGTAAACTGAAGAGATGAAGCCTTTTGATATCAACAACTAACATTTACAAGATAAGAACCTGGACTTTTATGGCTTGTATTTCGTTGTTTTTGTACTTTTAGTAATGCAACAAATAAATGCTGAAGTTACCTAAACCAAACAAGAGTCCGATTTCAAAATGTTATGATTTTTTCTTTAATATTGGTTTTGTAAAGTGAAGTTTTAATGAGATTTTAAGGACATTTCACCTACTTTTGTGCAATATTTTGTGTGTGTGTGTGTGTGTGTGTGTGTGTGTGCGTGTGTGTCCCTGCCTGTGGGTACTGGGCTCCATGTTTCTCTCGGACTCCGTTGCGGCTCAGTGTGTAGTTGTAGAAGCGGCTGTTCTTCACCAGGCCGAGCCACTCCCTCCACCCGGGGGGGACGTACGTGCCGTTGTACTCGTTCAGGTACTTCCCGAAGAAGGCTGGAGGGAGGGAGGAAGGGGACACACACACACACACACACACACATATACACACACACACACACACACACACACACACACACACACACACACACACACACAGTTACAGAAAAGTGTGTGGCTTTGTTTATAAGCTAAAGTGGGGTCCATGGTTGAGTCCCCACAAGTCCGGTAATACATGTTTGTATGTGTATTTGTTTTCATGTACATTTTGTGAGAGTGTGTGTGTGTGTGTGTGTTTGTGTGTGTGTGTGTACCTGTCCTGTATCCAGTGTTGTTGAGGTACACCCCGAAGGACCGCGGCTCATGCTGCCGTTGCCATGACGGCGAGGAACAGTTCTCGTTGTTGGTGTAAGTGTTGTGGTTGTGGACGTACCTGAGGGACACAGAGAGTGTGTTATATATACTTATATTTAGCTGGGTGAAATCAAACCAAATCTAATACTATATATGAAACATGATGAAGACTTACTTCCCAGTGAGCATGCTGGAGCGTGACGGACAGCACATGGGCGTGGTCACAAAGGCGTTGGAGAAGGAAGTCCCGCCCTCCTCCATGATGCGGCGAGTTTTATTCATCGCCTGCATCGAACCTGCAGAGAGACAAATGTACTGTTAGTAAATGATACACTCTGTACAACAATAACTGTATTTAGGGTGTTTTTTTACTACCAAAAACACAAACCAGAGGTGAAAGAGGTCATCAAATAATGCTATTGATAACACACTTATTCAATTCCAACTTCTGGGATATACAGAGTAAAGCTTTGTTTATCAGAAAGTCAATTTCTTTATATTTCTGGATCAATCATTATTGCTGCTTTGACTTGTAAACAGTACTTGTTATGTTATATATGGTTTACTTGGAGGCAGTTTGAACTATTCTGTAAATGAATCACTTGTTTTGTTGGTAAAATGTCTGATTGAAATTCTCAAAAACCTCCCAAGAAATGGCAGTGACATTTTCTTTGTAAAACTTGTCTGAACAATAACAAAGTATACATCTGTTTAGGTGGTCCTAGTGCCTCAATAAGCTCTGATTACGGTTTTCTTATAATATAGTAATGTCACATCCTCTACATACTACTGCAAAAACACATATATAGATTTATCTTTACTAAAGGATCAAAATTGTACTTAAAAAAAGACGAATTTGAGTCTCAGGCTTTTTACATCCTTAAAATAAGTACACAATGCTTAGCAAAAGGTCAGTGATGGTATAAATAAAGCTCATGTTAAATCCTGTGGTGTTGTTTTATGGTGGTTGATGAGTTTAAACACTAGTAGCCTCAGTTTTATTAGCAGTAAAGGCATTAGAAGTAGTAATATAATAGTGTGTGGTTATTAATTATATATGTGTTTCCCTCACCCAGCTCCTGGTCCTGGTCGTCGGTCAGGATGAGGATGATGTTCGGCCGGATGTTGCGGCGGTCTCTCTGGAGGCGGGGCTTCAGACGCTGGCCAGACGGGAAGTGGGCGTGGCCGAGCGCCACCGAGACGAACAGGAAGAGCAGGAGTCGGCCCGCCATGGCCCCTCAACCCCTGACCTCCAGACAAAATCAACCAATCAGCTGCTCACCCTGTGGAGGCTCAATGTCTGCAAAACAAACAAAAACACAAGAATGTTTAGCTGCCGTGGAAATCAAACCTGTGAGCTCAGTCGGGGTTTTTGAAGACAACACTCATCATGTACAGAAAGAGGGCAGCATTATTAACCTTTTAATGGCTCAACATGTTATATATTTCATGAGAATATGTATATTTCTTTTAGATTGTCTTGATGTGCGAGTTGAAATGCTGTCCTCCAGGCTATACTAATTATCATGAAAATACACATTTGGATCTTGCCCATTTTTCTCCCAAATGTGACCTTAGGGTGACTTCCTTGAGCTTAAATTCGACATCTAATTGGTCACCAAGGCGAATAAAGTTGGCAAAAGGTCTTTCTTTGCGCAAACCAATGACTGTGTGAACAACATGCACCAACTGCACACATGTGGACATCTAGATTTTAAAAAAGTCAGAGGGAGGAAGTCGGAATGAATCCTGGGTTATGTTTTGTTTGAAGAATTTGAAACTGGACCCCAAACTTCATGTCCTAATCCTTCATGATCTTCAGGGTCAGAGATTAGGAAAAGGTGGCGGTTTTGACTAAGTATTGAATATTTCTGACTTTAAATGAGGGTTGCTTTTTATATAAACATACTACAAGAAATATAAAATGGCTTCAAACATTTAGCCAGCTCTTGAAAGCTTTTACTTAATGCTTTTGCAATCAGACTGGTAACTTTAAATTGTAGAAATGTATTAGAGTGTACTATGTGTGAACTTTATATTCAATAAAATGATATATATATAAAAGGATCCCAATCTCAATGAGACTAAATGCGTTTAAATAAAGGAGTAAATACATAAAATATCAACATTTTTGCAGCTTATGGATTCATTCTCTGTCTCATTGTGTTCATAAGAATGGCTTTTCTTACAAATCTAATTTCTGTTGCAATTGAGTGTTGATTTGTTAAAAAATAAGTTAGAAATGTGAGCAGCAGTGGTCCAGGTATTGTTCTTGTTCTGGCCTCGCGTCGTGCTGCTGCAAACATATTCTCATTATTTCAGCCGTGTGTTTGGGAGAAATGTCAGCGCCGAACGCTCAGTGTTTATCTGCCGTGTGACGACGAGAATATTGATGACTGAGGGAGAGACAAAATGAAAACACTGCAGGATTAAGGATAAAACGCACACACACACACACACACACACACTATTAGCTACAGTCTTTTGTTTCTCAGATAATAAAACGCAGAAATCCTTTAAGTCACACTCACACAAAGCACAGCGGGAATGTGTGTATGTGTGTGTGTGGTTTCCTTTCTGTACAACAATGTGTGTGTGTGTGTGTGTGTGTGTGTGTGTGTGTGTGTGTGTGTGTGTGTGTGTGTGTGTGTGTGTGTGTATGAGACGTGTTCATCTGTACTGCGGGCTTGTGCGTGTGTGCTCACAGCAGGGTGCGTCATGCAAATTAGGCAGTAATCAAAACAGAGGCTTAGTGATCCTTCTCCACACACCCACACACAGACAGTGAGGTGTGTGTGTGTGTGTGTGTGTGTGTGTGTGTATGTGTGTGTGTGTGGTTTGTGGTTGCTCTCCTGTTAAAGTGGTCTAGAGGCTCCAGCTGTGAGCAGACTGAGATTACACACAACCCGCTGAGAGAGAGACATGAGCCTCGCTCGCCCGGTGTGAGGGGTTCAGTGGACTTCTGTTCTCCAGAGGAACATGTAGTACGTTCATAAACATTAAGAACACTCAGAAAATGAACAATGTTTAGGCGTTTATAACATTTAGAAGATTGTAAACTTTTAGAAAATCGAAACGTAAAAATATCTTTTAAAAAGCGTTTCGTCTAGAATGTCTACATTGTTTAGATTAGAACCATTCGAACAAACTAGAATGCTTAGAATGTTATGTACATTTTGAACGTTGAGTCAAATTTGGAACGCATTTAAATATTCAAGATTTTAAACGCTAACGAATAATAAATGAACGGTCTTCACGACCCCTCAAAGCACTGCAGGTTACTCTGTTTGGCCCCCACGTTTCCTTAAAGAGGCCCTATTATGCTTTTTGGGGTTGTCCCTTTCCTGTAGTGTTTTATTTAGGTTTTTGGGAATGTAAATGGTCTGAAAATGCTAAAAAAAAAAAAACTTTGTTCCCTTCCACAACAGACAGCTTACCAATCAGAGCAGACTGGGCTCTGGTTTCAGACAGAGGGTGAAAAGAGGTGCTGCAGCACAGGCAGTATGAGAACAATGAAGAGCTTGTCATGTCACAGTAGAGGCAATAAATACTGATATGAACATGAGCATAAAAGGGCCTCTTTAAGCTTCAGGCAACAAAGCTACTTATTAAGTTAAGTTAAGTTAAGGGAAAGATCCTGTTTGGTGCAAACTTCACTATGTCAGTGGAAGTTAAGCTGCAGGGGAAGAGTTGTTTCTTTGGTGAAATAAAAGACAAAGACATGTGGACCCTCCCTGTTCAAATACCTTGGCTCTGTGGAGTACGTTCACTTTTATATCTGACATATTTCTGCCTTTATTGCCATTTGTTTTCACTTTTAGATAAAGACTGAGTGTGTGTTTTCCATTGAGCAGTACCTTTCATCTTTAAGATATATCATGTATATCCTCTCAGGGACTCATCTGTTATATTTTTAATTTCATTTAGAAGTTCAAGGTTGTTCTTACAGGATAATATCTATATTATTTGTGACTTTTATTCCCTTTAGTGATGCTTTCTGTATGTTTACTGCAGCTGGTGTTTACTGCCCTCTCCTCAGGCCGAGGTGAGGAGATAATGTTTCTCTGCTCTCAGAAGAAATCTCTGGACATCAAATAAACAAAACTATCTGCGATCCGGAGCAACAACTACCATTTTCAGGAGCTGAATATCAAATGAAAGAATGTATCAGGATTCAAAACAGCTGCTTTTATTTCCAGCAGCTTCACATCACAGTAATAAAAAGGCTTTTACCTTTAGTGAACTGAACCCTCTTAAAGGTATCAGATTAACTCAAGGCTCCTCCAGGCAGTCAGTGTATCAGGAGGACAAACGCAGCGTTTAACTTTAAAAGAAATACTATGAAATGCTTCTTAGACTGCTAGAGAAGTGTAAGGCATATTGATTAACTAAATCCACCTTCAAGCAGGCACCCCTTACCCCTTTCATTACTCTGACAGCAGTTTAAGCTGCAGTTTCACATCTGAATTAACACCTGAGTCACGTCAATACTAATATTCTAAGCAAAGTACAGCCGGGCTAAAGCAGCTACATTTATTTTCAAGGGAGCTTCTTTGGGAGTCACAGTGGAAAAGATTTGTTTTAGAGTATTTCTACATTTGACAGGGACAGAGCATATAAATAACATTGGTCCAAATATGCCAGAATTATTCAAAAAGGCTTATTTTCATCTGTAGTCCACAGTAGGGCAATTGCTAAAAGCACAGAAGTAAAGAATAAAAGCATAGAGAATAGAATTAAGGTTAAAAGCAGTGGGAACAAATGCAGATAAAAAGAGTGTGTCGTTCAAAAGGGACAAGAGAGAGAGAGAGAGTTCTTAAAGACTGAGGTGAAAAAAAGGTGATTTAGCCGGTGAATAGTGGAACTAATTACCTAATTGATTACCAGAACAATATTGGAGCCTCTTGGCCAAGAAGTGCTGGAAAAGGTTATTTTCGAGTCACCACATGTGGTAATTTACACTTCAAAAAGGATTGAAGATGCTCGTAAAATGAAAAATGTAGAGGCTAATTCAAAACATCTCTCTTGTAGAGGCACATGTTACTGAAGCAGAAAGATGTAATGACAGAGAGTTTAACCAGTAGAAGATGGAGTTGAAGAAAGCAGGTTGAGTGACATTTAATCTGAGGAAAGTGTTTCATTTAGTTTTTTAGTGCATGACAATTAAACGAGTACTTATTGCATAATGGACAGGATAAAAGGATCTAAATCAAGTCTGCCGAACCAGACATCATTGTTGTTTTACCTTCACCAAGGATGTTTAAATACTGGAAAAATACTGTCGCAATTATCATGACACTTGGGCCAAGAATGATCCTTTAAATATCGGTTGATCCAAATGATTTTTCTCTAATGGGAACGGCCTTGGCGACGGAGTGCTTTTCTACTTCTGCTGCATGAAGAGACAGTGATGAGATAAATTCCTCTCATCACATGAGCGCCACATTTAATTCATGTCCAGTGTAAAGACAAGATGGGATATAAGCCAATCACACTGCTGCCAATATCTTCCCTACTCAGGCTGTATTTTCATTCTCTGCGATGGGAAACCATAAACATCTGTAACGCTCGTCTCTGACCAGCGGTTTTTACTGCGAGCCAGACTGGAAAATAATCCCGGAGGTGAGTCTGCTCCTGGGTCAGTTTCTGGTCAGTTTCATAACGAGATAAAAGATAAACGTGTGGATTACGAGCAGCCTGTACTGCGGGGTCACTGCAGGACAGGACACATGTTGGGCTCTGCTTCACTCCAGATGTTCTTCATCTGATCCAGAAACCGAGGTAAAAAATGCTGCAGAGTTGCATCAGATCCCAAACCGTGCTCTCAATCCTGAAGCTCATTCCTACTCTTATAAATCATGGTACAAATATTAAATTACTTCATTTATGCATCTAATGAATATCATAAAGACATATTTTTTCAATTATTTAATATCATTTTTAACTGTTTGTTAATTAACTGGAGTATATAGTGTTTTTTGGCACATGTTACACCAAAAACATTGCTTGAAATCAGCTGTGATAAGTGGAAATAATGCAGAATAAAAATGTAGTTGGATCTCCCTCCCAATACACAGATAGAAAATGAATTAAGAAGTTTGCTTCTGTTCAAAACCTTCATTCACTTTGAAACATGGTAGGTGCAGTTTGGTGCATTAAATGGTAGCGATAACCACCATATACTCCCATATCACAATGTAAGTATTTTATTCTACTGCACAGAATTTCATTTGACATTATTTGTTTGATTCAATTTGACATGAATAAAGTTGACTTATTGCTTGGTTTTAGCTACACATTTCTGTAACTTGCACCATTTCATTGCACTTCTTTATGTCTTACGTTGCATTGACTTTTATTGCCGTGTTGTATTTGTTGTGCATAAAACAATAAAGCCTTTTCCTCTCAAATTTAATCGGCTGATAAGATTGAAATCAGGGGGCAAATCCCTGCAGCCGGTTTGACTTTTAGCAGAAGCCATTAGAGCAGAAGCTGTTAGAGCAGCGCATTAATGACCGCGGTCACATATGGAGGGGAACACTCAGCTGTTCGCATTCTTTTGTCCCTGCAGTGTATCACACTGTATTACCATACTATATTATGCGTGTTGAAATGTGCAGTCATGCTCTCCTGAACTGCAAACAGGAGGTCCACACTCCCCCGGGTGTCGTAAATCCTGTCGCCTGTCGTCCTGATGTGCCCTCGCTCCTCGATCACTTCTATCTGCTCATTAATATTCATGAGCCGGGGGCGGGGCCTTGGCGCAAATACAGCTGGCTGCAGAGAAACTCAATATGAAATGTGGCGAGTGTCAGTAAAGAGATGCGGTGATAATTCAGCCCTGGTGTTCCATATTCATTAGTGGAGGTTTTTACATGAAGACAGATGAAGGTGACGGTCAAATTGTAGGTTCCTAATGGAGTGAAATTCCTGATAGGACCAAATTGGTAGCCAAGAACTGTTCTGATAGAGCAGTGCACGAACGAGTCCTAAAACCCATAAATGAGTTAACATCTATCATCTTTATAGCCCAACATTAGCCGCCTTTAGCTTAGCAGTGGTGACGTGAAGTCATGTGACCGTGCTGTAGTTACTTTATAGCCCAACATTAGCCGCCTTTAGCTTAGCGATGGTGAGGTGAAGTCATGTGACCGTGCTGTAGTTCCTTTATAGCCCAACATTAGCCGCCTTTAGCTTAGCGATGGTGACGTGAAGTCATGTGACCGTGCTGTAGTTCCTTTATAGCCCAACATTAGCCGCCTTTAACTTAGCGATGGTGACGTGAAGTCATGTGACCGTGCGGTAGTTCCTTTATAGCCCAACATTAGCCGCCTTTAGCTTAGCGGTGGTGACGTGAAGTCATGTGACCGTGCGGTAGTTCCTTTATAGCCCAACATTAGCCGCCTTTAGCTTAGCGGTGGTGACGTGAAGTCATGTGACCGTGCGGTAGTTCCTTTATAGCCCAACATTAGCCGCCTTTAGCTTAGCGGTGGTGACGTGAAGTCATGTGACCGTGCGGTAGTTCCTTTATAGCCCAACATTAGCCTCCTTTAGCTTAGCGATGGTGACGTGAAGTCATGTGACCGTGCTGTAGTTCCTTTATAGCCCAACATTAGCCGCCTTTAGCTTAGCGGTGGTGACGTGAAGTCATGTGACCGTGCTGTAGTTCCTTTATAGCCCAACGTTAGCCGCCTTTAGCTTAGCTGTGGTGACGTGAAGTCATGTGACCGTGCTGTAGTTCCTTTATAGCCAAACGTTAGCCGCCTTTAGCTTAGCGGTGGTGACGTGAAGTCATGTGACCGTGCTGTTGTTAGAGTTAGAGTATCATAAATGTTTGTTTGCCACAGTGATTTTTTCTTTAATACCCATAAATCCATTAGCCAACTGGAATTGGTTATGTTGCAAAAACCAGGGTGATTCTAACTTCAGGGTCAGCCTAAAAAAATACGTAATCTCCTTTAGGATAGGATACACTGAGCCATCCTTAGAAAAGGAGAGGAGCTAATGCTGTCCTGAAATTACTATAGCAACAACAACAACGTGACGCACTATTCAGCCGTTCTCAGGAACAACCAATCGATCACGGATCAGTTTCAGACTTATTTACCGGTTTTCCATTTCCAAGTCCTTATGCAACTTTCAACCATATGTTAAACCAGTTTCCAGTTATGCAAAGACACAGGACCAGACTTATTTGGGAAAATCAACCACAACTGAAATCTCCAACCACGCAGAGGTGAAGGGTCAGAGGTCAGCTCGTCATAAACTGAAATGTCCAGTTTCGATGAATAAAGGAGATGATCTTATTACTCTTTATGTCCAGAGCCAGCTGAGCTCGGGACAGAGAGGAACATAATCAATACAGGAGCAGATATTTGCTTTGTCTCTCTGATCAATACGGCAGCTGATATTTCCTGACTGTTATCAATAAACATGTCAGCAGGTATTCAGAGTGAGGGGATTTAATTCCAGGCACTGCTTCACATCTTAACGCTCAGTCAGCATCAACACTGACTTTGACTTTCAGACAAAATCAGCTGCTGGTAACCAGAGACGGAGATGTGTGCCTGTGATTTAAGTTTTCTTCAGTATGAAAGCAGTGAGAGTTGACTGTACTTATATATCTCTTTATCAGGTCTTCTCGACCCCTCAAAGAGCTTCACAAACTACGGGTCACTCACCCATTCACGCAGAGCAGCACCTCTTGCTCTAGGGAAGCTAACACTCACACACACTCACTCTCCGTTGGCCATCGGGAGCAACTCAAGGACTGCGAGTCCACAGTCATGAACCACGAATGGGAACACTGGACAAAAGAGCTTCTAATGGATAATTGTGCATACTTTTAACGGTGCAAATCAGACAAAATGTTAACAAGTACGAGCTAAAATAACACGTTGTAGCCCACAGCTAAATACCTGACACGCTACAACATCACAGCGCCTGATTTTAACACACATTTTTAGTATTAAAAATTCCCCACAAAGAATTTCAAGAGTCAGACAATGACCAGATGAAAATGCAGTTCCATACAAGACGAAATCAAATCCTCTTTGCTCTATCAATGCAATAAAATCATCCAGTTTCTATTCTCTATCTGTAGTTTTTGTAAAACTTAAAGATTACACAACTCATATTTCATGGATATTTTCCAGCCAGAAATAATAGAACACTTTGCAATCATGCCTGTCTATAATCAGAAGGTTCTTATTGTGGGGTTTACTCATTTGTTATTCATAGCCTGATTTATATTACATTTTATACCTAAAAACCTGGCAAAAAATCAATGATTTAGACACTAGCTGTTGATGGTGTTTACTGATTTATGGAGGGATAAAAAGGCATCCAAAATGTCCTCAGAAAAACCTTTGAATCTACAAAAATAAAACTGTAGTTTTTGGACCTGGCAGAATTTCTGTTCTGGAAAAGTATGCATCTTAACACAAATTCAATAAGAAAAGGCTTCATTTGCATATTCAAAAATGACAAATGGGATGTTTCACAGTGATATGAAATAGTAAATCAGTTTACTCTATTCTCCTTAAATGACTTTTCCTTGAACCACAGCTTCTGTGTGAACGTAAGAATGACCTTAAGGTTGTGAAGCTCTGCTAAGTGCTAGGAAATGAAACTGATATGCATCTGAAGTATCTGATCGGTAGAGACAGAGAACAGAAGTATGCTCCAGAAAAGTGCAGCTCTCACTTCACTGCTTTCAGAACATAAAGTTTTGTGCAGCTTTAACTGAGATATCAAATCCCAGGACGGTTTGGGGAAATAGGAAACGTTATTTCTGCGCTCTCTCAGTCGAGGAGTGAAACCAAATGCTGACTGAGGACATACAGGATGTACAGAGCTTTGTTTGTATTATCGTTGAACCCCATAACAAGTCCAAAACCAACAACCTGTAAGTCCATCTCTGAAAACCTTCAGACTTCCTGACTGTAGCTCTCAGCTCATTACACATGTATTCCTAATAAAGGTATACATCTTCCAAAGCATCTCACCAATAAAAAGTCTCGTTTTGTTTCCCAAAGAATTGTGACATTAAATGTAACGTAGCCCACAAAACACACTTCAAAGTTCTGTTATGAAAGCTGTAATTGATTCATAATGAACAGTATTTTCATGCTGTGATTTATTGCTCTGTTTGAGTTGGACATGTGGTTATTAATTACTGTATATCCGCAGCATCTTAACCCATGATATTTATCTCATTTGTATCCTGAACATAAAAGCTGTTTCCTTCGTCTTTGCCAAATTCCCTTTTCTAACTGAGTGGAAAAAAGGACTTTAATTCAATAAATCGAACGAGTAGGACTAATTCATCATCAAACAATTAAATCCTTATTTGAAAGACTACAATGAGTCATCTTTTCCATGTCTCGTATGATACTTACTGAATGTGTTTAGCCAAATGAAAATGAAATAATTGGGGTTTTAATTTGAGAGCCACAGATAAGAAATCAGAGAGTATTAAGAGCCGAGTCCCCAAAAATGTTACTAACACCAGAGTGGTCCTTCACATGCGGCCTTGATTAGTCTCACTTTACACAAACAAATCCAAACTAAACCTCAACAACCTGATCTGATGTGAGATCAGCTCTAAAACACTGAATCACTTACTGCCACGGAGCGTTTATTCCACTCAGCGTGAAGAAGGAGCCAACAAACGAAACAAAATACAGAAGCTCAGACAACACAAAACATCCCGAAACTCAAGATCACTTCTCCTTTTCTTCTCCTCTTCTTCCTCCTCCTCTTTCACTTCCTCACAGAGAACATTTTTCACTCTGAAACACCTCTAAATTTCTCAGTATTTCACCCTCTTTTTCTCCTACCTGCTTTTCATGATCCTCTGCTGCCTTGCTCTTCGGCTTCGCCCCAAAACCGACAACCTCCCCCCTTCAGTTTACGTCCTGTCGGTTGTTGCCGCAGCAGCAGACATGGTAATAATCCCCGTGGCAACAGCTCTCGGTGACCGCCGCTCGCCTCCCGTTGTAACAACAGCTGAGCTCCTCCTCCTCCTCCAGCCTCTTTATCTCTTTCTGTAAATCTTTTTATACCTCAAATTCAGTTCCTCCCCGCTCCTCTCATCCCCTCACGTCTCCCCCCCGCTCTTTCTCTCCCGCTCTATTGTGTCTCTATCTCTTCATCACTTGCTCATCTCTCTTTGCCTTATTGCTGTTTATTCTCAGAGAAGAAGAGGCGAGGAAAATGAAAATGAGCTGATTAACTTTCTGTCAGGAGAACCAGAAGGAGGAGCCGTAACAAGAGTGGAGGGACGGTTAAACCACGAGCCGGAGAAGGCATCTTGTATCAGGATTTAATCACAGTTTTAAAATGTCGTTGTCGTCTGTGTTCTGCTCTTAGAAGAAGATGTGTCTTAGCCTCACATGAGCCTGTGTTGAGTCAAAAACAGGTAATTAAATCTAGATATTTTCTCTCTTTGCAAAGCGGTTCAGTTCCAGAGCGTTGTGCGTTTCTGCACACTGTTTTAAAGTCCTGGTGTCTTATTATCATATTCAACAAAAGAATCTTTTCACTGCAACAACAGGATGTTCCCGCATTTGTTTAAAGTTGTTTTACAGAGTCGGAGAGGGCTTTTGTTTCCTGGTGAAATCAAGCACCATCGGTAGTCTCCTGAATGCCGTTCACAAATGTCAGAAGGTTCAGTCACATTATTTCTGTTCTTTCAGCCCCTAAAGAGGATGTGAGGATTAACAGTCAAGAGTGATCACAAACAAAACGCCAAGCTACAATTATTACTTTATATTTTCATGCTGTACTAAAAAGTAACTCATAAGCTCATAAAGATAGAATCGGAGGATGAAACCCTCTTTATTAGTCACATACATGCACACAGCAGAGCACACACAGTGAAATGTGTCCACTGCATTTAACCCATCCTAGCACTAGGAGCAGTGGGCAGCTATTGCGCAGCGCCCGGGGAGCAATGGGAAGGGGGGATGAAGGTGTCTGGTGCCTTGCTCAAGGACACCGCAGCAGGGCCTAGGAGGTGAACTGGGACCTCTCCAATTAGCAGTCCACCTTCCATATTTTCAAGTCTGTTCGGGGACTTGAACCGGCGACCCTACGATTCCCAATCCAAGCCCCTACTGACTGAGCCACTGCTGGACCACTAGACCCCCCTATAGTACTACAAAGAAATCCAACTGTACCATTAGATCCCCCTAAAGTACCTCTAGATTGTACGGTACCACTTTACAACAAGACTACCCTTGTAAAGGAATAGTTTGTCATTCATTTATTAATTAGGTTGTGAACACAAGTTTTTACAAGACAAGAGAGAAACAGGGGGACTGTGACCGGTTGCTTGCCAAATAGTGAGCCCACATTTATCTGTACTGCTAAGCCTTATATTGGCTACTTAGCTTAAGAGATGCCAAGAAACATCAAGAAGGATGGGGAGGGGGGGGGGAATCAACTCAGCGAACAACAGATACTGAGGATGCTGGCTGATGAAGAAGAGGAAGGAAGCTAGGTAGCCAATCTAAGGCTTAGTCATCTTGCCAAATAGTGACCCTGTGTTGATGTATGGAAACTATGTAAGAACTGGTTTATAAATGCTTCTTAATGGTTAATAAAGTGTTTACAACCTAATTATAAACCCTTTATGAATCCTTTATAAGGGTAGTCTTGTTAAGTGGTACCGGTTTTCCTATAGAACTAGAACAATCCTACTCTACCACTACAATCTACTGACGAACCACAAGTCTCACCACAACCACTTTCCCATTATCTAAACACAGAGTCATCTAATACACATCTAACTACGAAACAAAAGTGAACTGTGACCTGTGAATCATGGGGCTTCGATAAAAGTGATTGGAAGTCGAACCTTATCCGTACTCTCACGCTCAACTCGTCAAAAACTGCAGCTTTTAAACTGTGAGATTCTAGTTTCCCCTCAGAGGATCACTTTTTGAGTCAGGAACTGCTTGTCATTTTCTATTAGTTACAAATAGTTAGTTAATGTTTAGGAAAAGCTTGTGGTTGAAGTAGAGCGATACAAATGTCATGAGATCACTGACTAAGTGACTCCACCACTTACTATTGCTCAATAATGAAATAATGAAGGATCCTCTCGATTTGGAAATGATAAATAACAGACACTAATGAGTCTGACTCTGACCGATGAGTGGGGTTTGTCTTTCCCTTTCAGATCAATGGACTGATTTTAAATCCCAGTGGTGGTAATTAAAGGGACCCGGGTTATGATATAATATGGATAACTCGGAGCCGCTGACCCGGACACTGAAGGTTTAATCTGTGTTTTCTTTAAACAGTCACACAGTGTCCAGGTCTGAATGATTTATCCGCAGCAGCACAGCGATGTTCTGCGGCTGCTTTATTGATGAGCTGGATGTCAGCGGCTCCACAGGAGCATCAAATGTAAATGCACATCTCCACTTTCAGCCTGCTGATGTTTCCTCTCACAGACGTCTCAGGAGGATCTGATGACTCTGTGTTTCTCCCACCATCAGTCTCTGTGAAGCAGCCATGCACCAGCCACAAATAAACTGTGAACGCTCTCAGTCACGATGAAAACATCCCCACTGAAAACCTCCAGAAGGGGAGTGGTTTTTTTATTGGTAAGGAAATAATTAAATGCTGCTATAAAGAAGCCCTATGCTTTTGGGGGTTTTCACTTTCCTGTATTGTGCTATGGGTTTTAGTGCATGTAAATGGTCTGCAAAGGTTCAAATCCCTGTCTTCCCATACTCTTCCGAGGCACTCCGGTATCTCACCTGATTTTTGGCTCCCCAATTTCTACCAAGGGAGTTATTCAGAGAAGTGGGCATTTCTTTTTGGCCGTGTCGTTTGTTGTTGTTTTCTGACAGTTTGACAAATGGGCTTCTGGTCCAGTGGGACAGTTTGGGATTTATGGGCTTTTAGAGCAAATGCTTGGGACCTGTATGCCTTCTCTTGACCAAAAAAAACACAACAGTTTATGACCAGCTCTGTCCGAAGTCCCTTATTTGTGTGGAATTGTCATAATAAGTATATATATTTTACAATAAGGGTCAGAAATGTGCATTGCGAGGTGCACCAAACAAAAGAACAACAGCCTTTTTCCATTTCTGAAAAGACTTAAGTTCGTGCGGCTTATTTGACGCTACGGCACTTGCAGGGTTCTTGCTCTTCTGAGTTTGATCCCTCTTGGTTTATTGCAACTATTACAACATTTTTTGGGACAAAAGTGTCCCCAGAATAAAATCTGAATTAATGTATATCGAGATAATAGTGACCGTTGACCAGAAATGTGGAAACAGTTCAGCTCAATAAGTCTACATTTGTGCCAAAATCCATCAAAGCCTTCGTGAGAAATGACATTTACCAGAAAACCTGAAAACTCTCATAAGTACGGAGACATTGAAGTACCTTTTGTGGGAGGAAAACGCAATCTCCAAACTGAACATATGGGCAATTTCATAATAAACGTCCTTTCCAAAATGAAATGTTCTCCAGGTAAATCTATTTAGAGATCAGTCATTAAATCCACACAGAAAAAGAAAATGTTTTGAACGATTTAAAGACAGAAAATCAAATATCTGCCAAATTACAAATGACTGAAAGAGCAAATAGAGGAGGAATAACAACCTGGGAATACTGTTGAAGGGTGGAGTCCCCCTTTAAGAGACACTCTGCCCATCTGCTATAAGCCATCTACACACACACACACACACACACACACACACACACACACACACACTTCGACATGAATAGAACATGGAGACAGAATCGTCATACTAAGAACAAACCTATCTCTGTCTCATTTACGCTCGTCTTTTTCATGCCTTCATCTTCACACCACCCCCGTCTGCATCATATCCATCCGTCCATCAGATATACATATTATAAATCCAACACACAGGCTTCACTGTCATGTGTGAGCGGGCATACTAATGGGAGAAATACCACATAGTAAGACTTCATTGATCACTGGAGTTGCAGCACGTAATCACACAATTACTTTCTTTAAATCACGTTGTGTTGGATTTGTGGAAAGGAGAAGGAGAAGAACAGAAACAAGCAAACAGACGCTTTCTAAATGACCGTTAAAATCATTGTACCGACACTATCTAAGAGGACATTGAAGGTCGGACTGTTTACTCTAACAGGAAAGGGAAAACCCAAGGAAGCACAGGGCCTCTTTGAGTCAGATTTCCATGATGTTTATAATTATTTTGTGCTGCCATCACGTTACGATATGATACATCAGTGAGATAAAGCCTGATATTTTCCCTGCTTGGCAGATGCTTCATTTCCAGCATCAAACACTAACAATATTCAAGATAATAAACAAGAATATGTACGTTTGATATTACATTACGATCACTTTAGAGCAGTGGTTCTTAACCTGGGTTCGATCGAGCCCCAGGGGTTCGGTGAGTCAGTCTCAGGGGTTCGGCGGAGGTCAAGACACACACCCGACTCATATGATTCATGATGACACGCCCCGCCTGGCCATCACTGGCTGCAGGGGATCACGCTACATCGCTTGGCCTATCTGTGCAGCAGGGAATTTGATGCGCTCAGTAGTCGACTCGACTCAGTAGCCGAGTGACTGTCGTGATGGTACATGTGATTTCTTTCCTAATATTTTAATCCCTTCATACGAACTATATCGAGCAAAAAAAGAAAGTGGTCGGACGAATATGTACAATATGGATTCACATGTATAACGGAACGGGATGGGAATCAGCGTCCTAACTGCATGATTTGCAATGCCAAGTTGAGCAATTCTAGTCTAACACTGGCAAAACTAAGGGAACACTTCCTTAAGCAGCATGGAGATGGGGAATACAAGAACACAACGCTTGCTGAATTCAAGGTGAAGAGAGCCAGATTCGATGAAAAGGCTACTCTGCCTGTTCTCGGCTTTGTACCCATCAACAAACCGATCCTCACAGCATCGTACGAAGCTGCTTACCTGATCGCAAAGCAGGGCAAACCACACACCATTGGTGAAACACTCATAGCGGCTGTCACACTGATTTGCAGTAAGTACTCATTATTATGTTTTGGTGTGAAAATCATGTTTTGCTGGTTTTGTTCTTTGTGAAGTTGATGCACGGTTCACTTTGTGCATCAGTAAAACATATACCTATGTCTTGAATTTGAAAAAATCATATTTGATTTTTCCAATAAAGAAGGGTTCTGTGAACACGCATATGAAACTGGTGGGGTTCAGTACCTCCAACAAGGTTAAGAGCCACTGCTTTAGAGGGTTTGTTCAATACCCATTTGATTTGACATATGTGGCCACCTTTCATATATTATTAAAGTACACAATATTTATTCCATTGTACCTACATCATTATGTCTATTTCACTTCTTTATTGCACTATTTAATGTCTTTCTCTTTCGAGTACAGTGCATGTTGCATTGTCGGATTTTCATTGCCAAAACAACCGTGCAGCTTTTTGCATTTGACAAATAAAGCCTTTGACTCTTTGAAAATGTTGAAAATATACATATAGTGTGTGTCAGAGAAGCATGTGTGAGGAAAGAGAGGAAAAATAAGTAGTTCAGAAACAAAGACATGAACCCATTGAGAAGGAAGCGTGTTGTTAAAAGGAAGTAGACGCGGAGAGAGGAGGTAGAGGAGGAAAAGTGTGAGGAATAAAGAGCAGGAGAAGCGGAGATGAGTTATCTGACTAATGAACTGCTATTATCTGGCGGCGCTGAGAGACTGACGGAGGAGAGACGGACGGACGGCGTCTTGTCCTCCGGTGAGAAGCCGCTCTGAAGCAGGAGCTGCCTGATGAAATGAAATGCTAATGAGACGACGCTCGCACATCTGACGGACTCGACATCACGTCCCAGCTCCGAGGTGGCTGATGAAACTCAGAGCGTGGGGAAAACACTGGTTTGTTGTTCAGAGGAATAAATACGACGAGTTTACAGCCACAGAAACATTATTCAGCATGTCTTTATACAACGTTTCAGAGGATATCGTACGGAAAGTTACAGCTCATTTTCTTGCGTTCTCCTATAAATATCCAGCCAGACATACAGTCATTGAAACTACTAGCTCTAGTTTTAAAGTCTACATCAACAACGACATTTTGACGTCCAGTTACCTTCCAGTAATATTCAGCATGTCATTATACATCATAAGGAAAATGTATTCCTTATTTCTCTTGCTTTCTCCTATAGATGTCCAGCAGGACAGGTGAGTTTTTCGCTCGATTCAAGCATTAAAGAATTAGGCGAAGACTCTTAAAGTCCTGACCTCTGTCAACTGTCTCCACTCTCCAGAGTTTTTCCACATATTTATATATTAATACAGTTTTTATTTATACTGCAGAGTATTTCATTTCACACTTGGACTTATTTTCTTATATTTTACTCTATATATTTTCCTTACTTTTAATGTTTAAGGCAAAATATGTCCAAAGGAAAAAAAGCAGAAGAGAGACAGGCTGTGTGTGTGTGTGTGTGTGTGTGTGTGTGTGTGTGTGTGTGTGTGTGTGTGTGTGTGTGTGTGTAGTCAGAGGTGAGTGTTTAACATGATCACAGCTTTCTAATGGAGTTAGTAATTACATCATGGAAGCCTGCCAGCAAAACCCACCTGTGCACACACACACACACACACACACACACACACACACACACACACACACACACACACACACACACACACACACACACACACACACACACACACACACACACACACACACACACACACACACACACACACACACACACACACACTTTGATCATAGTAAAAAGCAACAATTTTGTGTCATTACGTTCAATCACGGCCGCTCCAATCAGAACCTCTAACACCGACCTTTGACACTTTTTTTGAAATATATCATTTTACCCGAGAGAGAATATCTTGCGGAGATAAATGTATTTAATAAAGCAGAACAATATTTCACAGAGGAACAGAAGAAGATAAAGGACAGAGGAAAATATCTTGTGGAAGTGGCTCTCATTTTCTTTTGTAGTGTGCAAATTATGATGTTCATTCATTCCACAAAGTGACTGAACCCCGAAATAATCACAGTTTTCAACCAGAATTTTTTTTCTTAGAAGTCTGCGATGATTCATTTAGTTTTTGGTCTGATTTCTCTTGGGTTTGCATGTGAATTCTGTTAAAATGTGTAATTTCTTTGTTTTTTAAAGCTTTTTCTAGTGTTTTCCAATAATTCATAATTCTTAAGTGTGTGTTATTTCTCATCTTTATTTAACCTGCTGGACTGGTGTCTTTGTAACGCTTACATGTTAGCACCAACAACATGACAGTGTTATATTGTGTCAAATGTGTGTGTGTCTGCCAGCTTGTTTTTCTGAATCGCTTCTCCATGAAATGTAAAAAGTGTCTTGTGACTCTTTTGGAGACAGCGCAGTCAATTTAGAAATTAATTTGCTGTGCAGAAAACAAATCAGCTCCACTGCTCTGTATTCTTCACGGTCGCTGCTGCACTGATTCGTGTGTGTGTTTGTGTGTGTGTGTGTGTGTGTGTGAGCTCTTTTCAGACACACAACAAAAGAGCTTTCAGATTCAAATCCAGTCCTTCGACACACATGATGGAGAGAGTTGAGATAAAGAGAGAGAGAGAGAGAGAGTCCGAGCGGCTAAAAGAACATCTCTCTCTCTCTCTTTCTCCTGACTCTATTTCATTTCAGTCGTTATGGTAACCACGCATGATTATTATGGGCTGCTCTGAGATGTGGACTAATGGAAGCAAAAGAGCTGCACAACACATGAAGACTACCTACCTACCTACCTACCTACCTACCTTCCTTCCTTCCTTCCTTCCTTCCTTCCTTCCTTCCTTCCTTCCTTCCTTCCTTCCTTCCTTCCTTCCTTCCTTCCTTCCTTCCTTCCTTCCTTCCTTCCTTCCTTCCTTCCTTCCTTCCTTCCTTCCTTCCTTCCTTCCTTCCTTCCTTCCTTCCTTCCTTCCTTCCTTCCTTCCTTCCTTCCTTCCTACCTACCTACCTACCTACCTACCAGAGTGTTTTATTTCCGGTGTTTTTTAGTGAGGGTCTCTGGTCCTCCACAACAGTAGTGCAGTTCCCACTCATCCTTCCTGCTTACAGATCCTGATCCTCTCCGGTTTGTGAGGAAATACTATAATAAATCCTGTTGTAACACCACTGGAAGTGAGGGTTAAACTAACCCCTTATAAAGCTGCATCTACTGTTTACCTCCCCTCCAGGTTGTAATGTTCATTATGTAAAATCACTTCTATAATAAGGCTGGTGATACTCTAGATTTCATCCCTAGATGTTCAGACTCAAGTAACAGGAACTTTGAGTTTCAAAGCCTGATTTAGCTTCTCTCTCCGAGCCATGGAGGGCTTTTTTTGTGCATCAACTATTTAAAACACAAACAGTCACACATTTTCTACTGATTATTCCATCAATTAAATCGATTAATTGAAGAAGAAATACTTTCCCTTTATTAAAAGCAATAGTACTTTTAGAAAAGTATCGTAAAGTGAACCACTCATTGGTTTCCATTTTAGGAATTACTTATTTTTATACTTCATTTTATTGCCAACAATTATATTATTGGGCAAAACTGGATCTATTTAAGTATCATGAGGAGAAATGATAATGAAATAAAAATGAATAATTGATAAATTAAGGCCAGAACGATGATTTATATTAATAGTTAGGCTACAAACCTATCTCTGTCTCATTTACGCTCGTCTTTTTCATGCCTTCATCTTCACACCACCCCCGTCTGCATCATATCCATCCGTCCATCAGATATACATATTATAAATCCAACAAACAGGCTTCACTGTCATGTGTGAGCGGGCATACTAATGGGAGAAATACAACATAGTAAGACTTCATTGATCACTGGAGTTGCAGCACGTAATCACACAATTACTTTCTTTAAATCACGTTGTGTTGGATTTGTTAGGCTGCTTAAGTTTCTTGGGGAATTATTTCAGTGCAACACACTACAACACTACAGTGTGGATTAATCTGCCACTGAGGATAGTCCCCATCTGTTTTCTATTAAAAACAACTTAAAAACTACAGAGCGTAGCTGTTCTAAACATGAAAACATACATCTGTATTTTAATCTGAATTTTCTGAAGGTAAAAAGGGCGTGAAGCTACGACAAAAAAATAGAAGATGAATTAAAAAATAATAATAGAATAAAATATTTCCATAAATATTAACAAATCTCAATAAATTGCAATAAAAAGATAAATAAATAAAAATAAAAAGATAAATAAATTAAAATTAAAATGTTTATACAAGCATAAGAAGTCAAATGTCCAACACAAAATAAAATAGCATTGGATAAATAAATCAGAAGACGTTATATGGGATTATAGCAGATCACACTCTTTGCTGATGACACTGTATACTATATAACAGATTGGTGAATTTGCTGCTTATAAACAGAGTAAGGGAAGGAGATGAGTTATTTTATTGGATCCTCTATGAGACTTCAAGCAGAGGAATGATGTTTGCGATAATTAATCCAAACATGTCTGATTTTCTGATCATCGTTCATTCAGATGGAACCAGCTGTCGATCTACTGTCAGATTTACAGATATTTTTACATGTCATAAAGATGCACGCCATCAGAAAAGAAACCATCAGAAGTGCTTTGGTTGTTTTACAGAAACACAGTGGGCCGCCAGCTGGAGAAGCCGTCGGCTCGTCTGCTTTGAGGGGAAGAAGAGGAA
The DNA here is from genome assembly GCF_036324505.1 of Eleginops maclovinus. Classification (NCBI taxonomy): domain Eukaryota; kingdom Metazoa; phylum Chordata; class Actinopteri; order Perciformes; family Eleginopidae; genus Eleginops; species Eleginops maclovinus. The sequence goes on along the minus strand of NC_086349.1, from coordinate 25,188,402 downwards.
ACTGAACTTGACACAAAGACACGAATAACAGACGGATGAGAGTAAATAATCTTTTTGTTTCCTCTCTGACCCGCTGTGAGGCAGCATCGAGAGCCCCGGGGAAGTTTGGTTTTCTGCTCGTTATCACTGTCAGGACTCTGTACAATGCACTAAATAACAACTGAACAACAAACAAACAATCATCTCCAACTTTCAGAATGTATTAGCTCATCGGTTTTCATTTTAAATTGATGTTTTTTCATTACTGTGAAGAAGAAGAAGAAGAAGAAGAAGAAGAAGAAGAAGAAGAAGAAGAAGAAGAGGAAGAGGAAGAGGAAGAGGAAGAAGAAGAGGAAGAGGAAGAGGAAGAGGAAGAAGAAGAAGAAGAAGAGGAAGAGGAAGAGGAAGAGGAAGAGGAAGAAGAAGAAGAAGAAGAAGAAGAAGAAGAAGAAGAAGAAGAGGAAGAGGAAGAGGAAGAAGAAGAGGAAGAGGAAGAAGAAGAAGAAGAAGAAGAGGAAGAGGAAGAGGAAGAGGAAGAAGAGGAAGAGGAAGAAGAAGAAGAAGAAGAAGAAGAAGAAGAAGAAGAAGAAGAAAAAGAAGAAGACTGGGCGAGTCTCCAACTTGTTCAGGGACTGAGCCACTGAGGCGCCTCAGAAACAAGATCCACTGAGAGACAGAGTAATGGCACGCTGCAGTCTACTGGGCCCCTGGCATCATTTGGCAGAGAGTGCGGTGTGTGTGTGTGTGTGTGTGTGTGTGTGTGTGTGTGTGTGTGTGTGTGTGTGTGTGTGTGTGTGTGTGTGTGTGTACCTCCTGCAGTCAGCCTTGTTGCCAGCAGCAGGCTGAACTAATCAGTTAGCGAGTTAGCTGCAGCGCTACTTGACCTTTTGACCTCTGGCTACTTTAACAGACACATAAAAAAATATATTCAGAAATACACACACACACACACACACACACACACACACACACACACACACACACACACACACACACACACACACACACACACACACACACACACACACACACACACACACACACACACACACACACACACACACACACACACACACACACGGCAAACTGTGTGAAAGTGTTTTCAAAGACCAAATACACCGAAAGGTAACCATGGATGCAGATGCGAAACAGTCACAGCTCAGTGGTCCGTGTGTGTGTATATGGGTGTGTGTGAGTGTGTGTGTGTGTGTGTGTGTGTCTATATGTGTTTTCATGATGGATGTGGTATCTAACCAGTTGTAGCGGCCCGACTGCAGGAGGCACAAATCGAAAAATTCATCACACACTAACACATGCAGACTAATTACAAATTGGTTCTCTGCGTGTGTGTGAGTGTGTGTGTGTGTGTGTGTGTGTGTGTGTGTGAGTGTGTGTGAGTGTGTGTAGTGTGTGTGTGTGTGTGTGTGTGTGTGTGTGTGTGTGTGTGTGTGTGTGTGTGTGTGTGTGTGTGTGTGTGTGTGTGTGTGACCTTGTACAGGCGTAGAGTGCAGTTTGACACAATGTGTTCAGCTCAACAGGAACCTGGAATAAACACACACATTTTAGGTTAAAGCGCACACACATATACAGCCAACAAGTATAACGGTGTGCAGGGGAGGCAGCGCCCCCTACAGACTGCAGTGTTCATTACGGCAACAATGTTTTCTTTTTTCTTTAAAGGTGCCGTATTATTATTATTTTTTTTTTTGGGGGGGGGGGGGGTTCCCTTTCCTGTGGTGTGCTTTATAGGTTTTTGAGAATCTAAATCATCTGCATCATTTTATTGGCTAGCACTCCAAAACATTGTACGTATTAGGCTAAGGGGCGGGACTTCTCTAAGCGGTTGATGAATCACAGCAGAGCCAGCTAACTAACCAATCAGAGCAGACGGGGCTCTGGTTTCAGAAAGAGGGTGAAAAGAGGAGCTGCAGCACAGGCAGTATGAGAAAAATATTACAGCATGGAGACATGTCCCAGTAGAGACACAACATACTGATATGAAACCTCTTTAAAGTTAGCATTAGCATCTCACAGACATACTGTTGTTGCTGTAGACTTTTTCTTCTTAATAAGGTGTTTACAAATAAAGCATGCCTTCGTCAGCGTAAGAACAGATATTGAAGGCACTTCAAATCCTAAAATGAACTCCAAATAAACTTAAAATCCTCCCAATTTGAGGCGGGAACATAATCCTTCAGAGTTTCTATTCATCACCCAATCAAACATGACAACTGGAAACAAAAGCTGCTTATGCGGTTGACAGGCAAAACAATTTTGAAATGGCATTTTATTATGTAATTATGGCGACTAATCCTCCATTATGAAAGTCTCTTATGAACTAAAGGGTTTTCTGTTTGCTTTTACTGAAGCTTGTAGCAAGACTGAACATTTCACATTATAGAGAAGCATTCATGAACTAATTCACATCCTGGTGTCTTTTGTTTTATGAACAAAGATGCTCAGTGAAACATTCTTGGGGGATTTTGTTTATAAAAATGGGTTCATATCAGGCGATTGAAAATGCATTAAATAAAACGTAGCCAGGTTGTTATATGGGGACATATTTTTGTCGTAGCAATAGCCCCACAACTATGCAAAATGCTAAACCTTACAAGTTTGTAAAGGCATTGGAATAAAGGGTAATCTAAGGTTTGAAAAATGTAGCTGAAGTGGCAAAAAAGTTTGTCTACTGGCCATAAAAACAGTACACCTTAATGAAACTAAAGACTAAGCAAAACTACAGCACGGTCACATGACTTCACCTCACCCCCGCTAAGCTAAAGGCGGCTAATGTTGGACTATAAAGGAACTACAGCACGGTCACATGACTTCATGTCACCACCGCTAAGCTAAAGGAGGCTAATGTTGGGCTATAAAGGAACTACAGCACGGTCACATGACTTCACGTCTCCCCCGCTAAGCTAAAGGAGGCTAATGTTGGACTATAAAGGAACTACAGCACGGTCACATGACTTCACATCACCCCCGCTAAGCTAAAGGCGGCTAATGTTGGACTATAAAGGAACTACAGCACGGTCACATGACTTCATGTCACCACCGCTAAGCTAAAGGAGGCTAATGTTGGGCTATAAAGGAACTACAGCACGGTCACATGACTTCACGTCTCCCCCGCTAAGCTAAAGGAGGCTAATGTTGGACTATAAAGGAACTACAGCACGGTCACATGACTTCACGTCGCCACCGCTAAGCTAAAGGAGGCTAACGTTGGGCTATAAAGGAACTACAGCACGGTCACATGACTTCACGTCGCCACCGCTAAGCTAAAGGAGGCTAATGTTGGGCTATAAAGGAACTACAGCACGGTCACGACTTCACGTCGCCACCGCTAAGCTTAAGGTGGCTAACGTTGGGCTATAAAGGAACTACAGCACGGTCACATGACTTCACGTCGCCACCGCTAAGCTTAAGGTGGCTAACGTTAGTTGTATCCAGGCTTTAGGACTCATTCCTGCACTACAGTGTTGGCACTCCAGCTGCACTTTGGAATTGTGGCTTGTGTGATCCCATTGCAATATGTGACAGGGGCAGATTTTATTACCAGAAGACATTAAGAACAGATTGTTTTGTTTTGTGAGAGCAGGTCTCAATCTGCCTGCAGATGTACTGTTTTAATTTACATTCTTTCATGTGGCTTCTTGTCATCTGCATTAATAAAAGTTATTGTTTGATCACGCTTCTCTTTCAACATGTGATACAGTAAATCTATGTCGACAGAAAGCACTTGTCGTGTTCGTGTTTCCTCTTGTTTAAAAATTCTGTGAACTGTGATCATTCTGCAGCCGGAGGCGTGCAAATGTTTCCATGTCACACAAACCAAAACAGACTCACATCAGAAACTCATTAGCTCAGCTGTGAAGCTAAAACTGTCTGTGGGGGGTTTACACCTCCTGTAGATATGACTGTGAAGTGATGCTGTCAGTTGTTGTGCACGCCTGGTGGGTAACAGACCTGTAGGGACCCTACTATGCTTAATTTCAGGTTCATATGTCTATTTTGTGCAACTACTGTGACATGTTTTCATGCTCATCTAGAGACACATTGGAATTGTAGCCTTTGCAGGCCATTTAGATGCACCAAAACGCAATACAGGAAAGAGAAAACCAGAAAAAGCATAAAAACGCTTCTGTAAAATACAGTTTCAAGACGTAATAATACACAATGATGTCTTTCAGTTACATTTTCTGTGACAATTAAACACAGAGTGACAGACACACACACACACACCCTAATGGTCAGACAGTTAGAATGGTGAGTGACCATGGTAACGATTGCCACTGCTCATCCTCCACCTGAGACTCTTTGTGTGTGTGTGTGTGTGTGTGTGTGTGTGTGTGTGTGTGTGTGTGTGTGTGTGTGTGTGTGTGTGTGTGTGTGTGTGTTGTAATTACTTCAGCAAGGGCACTGCCAGGGATGCAGATGTCTTCAGGGGAAACAAACACACACACCTGAGACACATGCACACTGAAACAATATCTGACACACACTGCTGATAAAATTGGAATTGTCCACACACCCAGTCGCTGCTTGTTATAATACTGACACACACACACACACACACACACACACACACACACACACACACACACACACACACACACACACACACACACACACACACACACACACACACACACACACACACACACACACACACACACACACACACACACACACACAGTAATAGAAAAGTAAATCAAAATGATGACAGGGAGTTGGCAAGGTCGACATGTAATGGACAATCGATCAACAAACTGCACAACTACTAACCCATACAACAATGCGTACGTTGCTCCCAAGTTGCTCCTGATGGTTAAAGGCATGCAAATGAATGAATGCTGACTTTGACACGCTGCTACTATTTTCAACGCCTCCAATACCAACCAACTTCACAGCAGAGGGAGGGTTACATTTTCGCATTTTAAGTGGACATTGATGCCATGCCAACATTTGAATCGTCCCACTCCATCAACTTGATTAGAAATGGAAAGAGTTCTCAATTCTGTCTGATATTGGGTAAAGATTGGAGTGAAGTAAACCAAACTACAATGTCAGGCAATAATGCTCTCTATTGTGCGCTGTAGTGTTAGTCCCACCCGTGGCTGATTACCCCGATTGCTATTTAATCGCGGATTCATTCATGTCATGATGCCAGCGAATCAGCCACCTCAAAAGAGGGGGTGGATTCTACAGTCTGCACAGAGACAAGTTGTCTATTATAGTCTGTCAGTTTTTCAAGGAATAAATTCATACAGCAAGCGGGTCTTCACCTCAATTTGCTTCATGTAAAGGCTGTTTGCATCCACTTGCTCCTTCATATTTAACCCCCCACCTCTAAAAGTAGCACTCAATACACTTTTAGTGCAATACATTTTATATGCAAATCAGCAGCTCCTTGCTTCCTCTGCTGCCTGAAACACTGCCTGTGTGTGTGTGTGTGTGTGTGTGTGTGTGTGTGTGTGTGTGTGTGTGTGTGTGTGTGTGTGTGTGTGTGTGTGTGTATGTGTGTTTCCCGGGATTAATTTCCTGCTCTTGTGCTTGTGTTTTTGTAAACTCCCTTTCTTGATTCAGAGTTTGTGAAACGGCGGCAGAGGAGGAGAGCCGCGGGCAAAATTTAGTTTGTCCTCCACAGAGCAGCGGACATTTGTCTAGTTATTTATTTATCTTCCCTTCTGTACAAATAGCTGAAGGCTGTAAGAAGCAGCGAGACCATCAGTTACACCTCCTCCCCCTCCCTCCCTTATCGCCTCTCTCCTCTCACCCGTCCTCCACCTACACCTGGTAACCTGTTGACCTGTCAGCACACAAGAGAGCTCTGAGTGTTTGTGTGTGCGTGTGTGTGTGTGTGAATGTGTGTGTGTGTGTGTGTCACTGCAGTCCCTGAGGCGGTCCTCTCCACCAGTGAAGCAGCTGTTTCCCTGGGAGCAGGAGAAGAAGCAGCTGCTGCCTCTATGTGAATCCACTCTGTTGGTTTTACTGAACGTCTGCAGAGAGCCAGCAGCTCTCAGTCAGACCTCGGGCACATCAGCTTACCCAGCACCTCAAAATAAGTCTTCAGTAAAGTACAAGTACTGTATAAATCCGAGGGGGAACGCTCGAGCACACTGACTGATTTGCAGAGATTTATATGCAATAAGAACTTAAACTAAATCAAAGGCAAAAACATGTGTAGGGAACCTACAACAGGTGTGTTATTCCCATTGGATAATTATAATGATAATCAGTTGATCCAAACATTGGTAGGTCAAGTACCACAACCACATCAGGAACAAAAGCAGTAAAGATATCACTCAACAAGTTCATTTTTCTGGGGCTCTAAGCAGTATATAGAAGGGCCTATCAGCTCCAAAATCTCGAAAAATGTGACCCCTGTGACCCTAAGTATCAAACGTTGCTTGATCTGGAGGGAAGCTGGGTGTTGAAATAAAAAAAACAACGCAAAAAAACATAATTGATAGTTTCATGTTTGTCTAAAAAGAGAGAGACATGCACATTTCCCAAAACATTGATGCATTTTTGAGTTTGAAAGCGTCACCTTGTAACGTTGGGTATTTTGCCAAACTTGCACACTTAGTTTCAAAGTGCGTTTCTCTTAAATAACGTAAACATGAAAAACTCTATTGCTACACATGGATTTTCTATGAAGACATTACTTATGATCAGAAACTAGCAATTAACAACTTAGCTAACACAGCCAAACATCAAGCAAGTGCAACAAAACAGGATTTATCAAGTCAGCTACTGATAAGCTAGCTCTCTCTACTCACCCACACAGAAAACATCTTCATCCCAGCGATAATAAGCTTTCATGCTATCAGTGTAAACACCAACTGTCTTGGCAGCACGACTAAAAACAGCTAACAACTGCAGCCACCAGCAGCTAACAGCTAACAGCAGCTAACAATTAACAACAGCTAACAACAGCTAACAGCAGCTAACAATTAACAACAGCTAACAGCAGCTAACAGCAGCTAACAATTAACAACAGCTAACAACAGCAGCCATCAGCAGCTAACAGCCAACAGCAGCTAACAATTAACAACAGCTAACAACAGCTAACAACAGCTAACAACAGCAGCTAACAGCAGCTAACAACAGCTAACAGCAGCTAACAACAGCTAACAGCAGCTAACAGCTAACAGCAGCTAACAACAGCTAATAGCAGCTAACAACAGCTAACAGCAGCTAACAATTAACAACAGCTAACAATTAACAACAGCTAACAGCAGCTAACAATTAACAACAGCTAACAATTAACAACAGCTAACAACAGCAGCTAACAGCAGCTTACAACAGCTAACAGCAGCTAACAGCAGCTAACAGCAGCTAACAGCTAACAGCAGCTAACAACAGCTAACAACAGCTAACAACAGCTAACAGCAGCTAACAGCTAAAGGCAGCAACGTCAGTTAGCAGTAGTTAGCCGTTACCTGTTAGCGTTACTTTAGCTACAATCAGGCTTCCAGGCTACGCTAAACCACAGAGAAGAGGCAGAGCAGGTGGAGGACATCGGAGGGAAAACCAGTGCACATTTTCTCCATAAAATATGATCCAGTTTCACCAAAAACTACTTTAGAGATTGTTAAACCTTGAGTTATATAGAACAAGCTAACACAGGAACAACACAGTCAGTGTAGCATCTATTATACTACATTACTTCAAAAGGTACAACAATCTTAGACCATGTTGCTTTGAAAGGTGAGGAGCGATGGATTTACTGGCAGATCTTAGCTGGTTGCAGATGCTGTATATTCATATTAGATATGTTAATATGTTCCCAAACATTTCTTGGAAAAAAAAACAAAGTTGAAGGAATCTTATCAAAAGGGCAAAAGTATTATATGTCATAATGATTTTTCCACATACCAAAGAGTGTGTCAGAGGCAGGTACAGACAAGATTAAGTCTAACGCTGGGAATCAAAATTCATGGAAATGTTCCTGGAAAAAACTGACATTTACACCTTCATGTCTGAGCTTGTTCTGCAGTAATGCTTTAAGAAGACACCTGGACACATCTCAAGTTCACACCCTGCCAATCACTGCATGTACAAATGTGTCCTCAAACCCAAAAAATTCAATGAAGACAGATGTGTCAGTGATCATATGTCTAAAGATGTTTCCAAATGTGGTGTGGGGTATCCTCAAAAACCAAACATAGGAACATTTTTCAATTATGGTTTGGAGCACATTTAACAATGAAGGTTATTTTTTATGCGTTCAGGCGTCTAACCAAAAGCACTTTCAGAAAAAAATCAAATTTGAAACAAGGGAAAAGAAAGTGTTCAAATGCAAACTCATTTCCTGGTTTTATGACTCATTCCTGCACCACTTTCCTCTGCATCATCTAATGCATTATTTGGATGACATGCAGATTTTGTCAGAAAGTTCCTAAAGTTCAGATTCACAAATTGCTCCTGGAAACATCAACTCTTCCTCTTTCAACTCCTCTTCTTCTTCTTCTTCTTCCCTTCTCCATTACAGTATTACTCTCCATGTGAAGTCAGCTCCAATTAATTTATTAAGAGCTGTAAACAAAACAGAATCAACAAGACAGAGAGCTGCACCGAGCGACACAGGTCGATCACAACAACAGAGGACAGAAATACATCAATGACTCTCCTCTTCCTCCTCCTCCTCTCCCCTCCTCCTCCCTCCGGCGCTGCATCCATCCTGCCCACTCACAGACAGAAATAGACTGATGGAGAGCAGGAGGCTCTGCTGGGAGATGACCACTGGACACACACACTCACATGTATACTGTACTGTGCTCCTATAGACACACACTCTCTATATGTGGATGATTCACAGCCGACAGCAGGTTGAATATTTATACGCGTCACACTCGTCCGGTTTAATAAAGCCTCTCACCTTGATGAAGGGAGGATTTATTGCAGGTCTGTTATAATGGACTGCATTAGTTTTAACCAGGTGTTTGTAATAAGCTGAGTGTGTGTTATAGAGTCCCACACACTGCACAAGTGTCAAGGTGGCTGACTGAAGTAAATCAAGTGCTTTAAGAAACATGAGCTCAATCTAAACAGTCAGGATATTGGTAAAAAGGTGCGTCGTCATTTTGAAATGTCTATCCTGAATGTATGTCCTGATGATAATGAGACTCCAAATGTAAACTCCCTGCTCAATGTTGTCTGTCTTTAGGCTTATGGAAGATAACATATGTAGAATCTGTGTGTTGCTGAATGTAATGACTACTTAATCTGCTCCTGAAATGATAATCTATTTCACAAAAACATAAGAAATGTGTTGGAAAATTTGTTTAGTACAACTTATCGAATATAATGACATTTAGGATGATGTATGAACACATTATATGATCCATTTTGAATCTCTAAATCACAACATAAATGCTTTAATTTCTTTTCAGGATGACTTTTAAACATCCAGGGACTACAGACTGCACTGTCCCTGTTAAATATACTGGAGTAAAGTGACAGCACTATATAAAACCTGCGCTCCAACACATACGTGATAGGATAAGGGGCGAGAAGTGGCTAAGCACTTGACCAATCACAAAAGAGCCGGTCAGCTAACCAATCAGAGCAGACTGGGCTCTGGTTTCAGACAGAGGGTGAACAGAGGTGCTGCAGCACAGGCAGTATGAGAAACGTAAAGAGCTTTGTGAACACTAAAGCATGGAGACATGTCCCAGGAGAGGAAATAAATATAAATATACATTATATTTCTGCCCTCACCCCGATACAAAGGAAGTGAAAGAAATAAGGAAATAGGGAACACTACTAGATGATTCCTCTGCTTCTCTTTTCAGACACTATGTCCATATCTCTCTGGAAAATCAAAAACGCTGTCAGCTGGTTTTATTAAAACCATTTCTCGGAAAGTGTAGTGCCAATCATAATAAAATAATGTGTAATTTAACTGAGCCAAACCTTCAGAGAGCACATTTGGGATTCAGGAGTGCTGTTACAGAGGCAGACAGCCAATCAGCTTGAGTGTGACGGCTGCAGACTGAAAACATTTGAATTTAGCAAATAATTTCCTCTGAGATTCGTATTTCTCTCTCTGACACACACTTACTTTCATACCTCTGAAGACAGTAAAGTGTGAACCATCAAACACTTTAAAGACACACACACACACACACACACACACACACACACACACACACACACACACACACACACACACACACACACACACACACACACACACACACACACACACACACACACACACACACACACACACACACACACACACACACACACACACACACACACACACACACACACAGGTTCAGTCCCAGTGGTCACTGCAGTCAGGAGACTCAACAGGACAGGTCGACAATATGATGCATGGCTTAACTTTGTGACTGTGTGTGTGTGTGTGTGTGTGTGTGTGTGTGTGTGTGTGTGTGTGTGTATCAGTGATAGATGCTAGACCTGCTACACTGATATTGATAGAGCAAATCCCTGCAGTACATCTGACCTGTTTCAACTTAAAGGATCTTGCACCTTCAACCTTCCTGCAAAATGTGTGGGAGGGAAACACTTTTAGCCTTTGCAGGTCATTAAGATGCACTAAAACCTGAACAACACACTACAGGAAAGGGAAAACAGCAAAAAGCACCATAGGGACTCTTTAAATAGAAACGAAGAACACATGTTTTCCGATAAAGACTTAAGATTGTGTTCAGATTAATATATGGAGCTCTGAACATTTGACAGTGTATAAATGAACTATGGGATGTAAAGGAGACCTTCTACAGCTGATGAAACAATCTCTGCCCTGACCTTTTCTTTTCCACGCGTAAAACAACACTATATATCTGCTATAAGATAATATTCTCCGACATATTGGCTCGAATGGAGATTAATAGAGCGGGAGAAATGTCAACACGTTCACGGAAAGCAAAACAGAACTTTTATCCAGTTTCACAGCGAGACTATGTTTCAGAATAAGAGTTTTTTAGAGACTTTAATGTCCAAGGTCAATGGTGTGTGGATCAAAAATCAGACTTAATCGTCGGCACAAGGATGAATCAATCACTTAGTCAATCATTTCGCTGTTTCTGAAATTGAAAAAGACGCCAGAGACTGTCGACGTGACAAGTTTTCGGTCTCATCCAACTCTCTCTGTCTCTGCCCAGTGATCAGAAACACATGTGGGAAAACACACACACACACACACACACACACACACACACACACACACACACACACACACACACACACACACACACACACACACACACACACACACACACACACACACACACACACACACACACACACACACACACACACACACACACACACACACACACACACACACACACACACACACACACACACACACACACACACACACACACACACACAGGAAAGGAATGTGGAGGCGTGCAGGTCATCTGGAGCTGAACCAGAATCATCTGCAGGGAAACAAACAGTGTTTTCTGAGGAGGTTACAGAGTTCACACTCAAGCTCCTTCACTGCTTCCATGTTCTACCTCCTCTTCATCTCCACTATAAACACAGGTATAACAGGACCTGAACGGTGGCACTGACAGCAGCGCTTATACTATGTTTTATCTTCTACAAAACTTGGTGTTTAAGGTAAGTTTTGGTCCTTTCGCGGAGGCATTTTCAAAGATCTGGAAATGTTTTTGGTCCCAGGTACTAATCACGGTCTTGAGCCTTGATATTTGTTTCTCCTGAGAGGATTCAAGAACATCATTTAGTCTGAAGGCGTATGTCTACCTTTGGCTTGTTATGTTTGCACTGTTATCTTTTAATTACCTGTTTGAGGTGTCACTAATGAGGTTACATGGTGGACATGGAGGGAATGTTAAAAGGACTGCATTTGATTTGCACTTTCTCAGTCTTGAGGACCGCCCATGTGCTTTCTCAGTCAAGCCCTCATTCACCCATTCACACACATTCATACAGAGGGAAGAAGCTGCAGTACTAGGTGCAATTGCTCATGAAAACTAACATTCACACACACTCACACTGACGCACAGCCCCAGAAAAACTGGCAAAGAGCAACAGTCAGTTCAGAGAGAAGGTCACAGTATGTTTGTGGGACAGTTTATGGTCTGTCTTTGGCGTGTAACATATGACGTTTGACTTATTTGAAGCTAACGCAGTAGCACTTATACTGGTTTTGCTGGTTGAACGCTAATGTACCTGCAGGATTCTCACTTATTTTAGATTGAATCCTCACGGCTGGCTGCACAGAGCTTCAGCTAAATTAAATTGAATGTGATAATATAACGTAATCTGCTTTGTGAGGCGTCACAAATGAAGGTAAATTGCTCTCTGTTACTTTGCATGCATTGCTATTAAACTAGATTGAGGAACAGGCTGCACTACGGAGGTCACTGCATCACTATCCAACACTCTACGAGACACGTTTGGCCGCCAACATCCCGTGTATGTGTGGACTTGGCCTGAGTCGAATGATTGACTGATGAGAAAAACGAGAAGAAAGGAACGACGGGTTTAACATCCCGAACGCACCGTTTTCAGTCTTCATGTTGGGATGTGATGACCTCATGTGCGTGACTGTGTCGTGTGTTACGTGTTGCAGTGTGTGTACAGTACCAATGTATCGGGCTGATTGTGTGTGTGTGTTCATTGTTTGGTTCCAACCTGCATCATTAATCAGGAATGTGCGGCTCCTGTTACTGGGTCACAACCAGGGAACGAACTCTGAGTGTGTATCAGTGTGTATCTCTTTTTCTGACCAGAAGTGATGATAACAGTAGCATGCCCTTATTTTGAAATTAAAGGGTTGATAACAAAGCAATATTGTAAGAAAGAAAGAGAAATCCAGGACTACAAATTGCACTCTACGGACGTATAAAGACATATTTGTATATTTAAAATAATTAAAACATAAGAGAAGAATTATAAAATATAAGAAGGATAAGAAAATATAAGGAAAATATGAAAATAATTTTAAAAATAAGGAAATAAGAAGAAAAGAAAAGAAGAACAAAGAAATGTTTATGAAAAAACAAAAGAGAAAAATGTGTGAATAATCAGAGCTGTGAGCATATGTCTGTTTTTCTCTGCAGCCCAACAGATGCCTGTGTGTGGAGGAGTGAAAGAGATGGATCTACCTTCAGTGTGAGCCTCCTGCTGGGTTCAGTCCTGCAGAGAGAGAGAGAGACAGTTATCAGAGGAGCAAACACTCAGAGATAAACTCAGTTTGTTCAACAGCTTCACATATTCACTTCACTGCTCTTAAATCCACACAGACTCACAGATAATACAGCTGGTCTCTGTAAGTCGATCTTCAACGCATTATCAAAGCCCGACACATTTGATGGATACGAGAGCTTATCTTTTTTACAGTTAAAGTGTCTGAGGTTATTTTAGCAGCTGACAGAAATCAGGATTTCATCTCGTCAGAAACATTTCCAATTCAACATCTCTTGAATCTATGAATCTAAAGAAGCAAGCACTCTGTTTTTTTAATCATAGAGGCAAAGATGTAAAAAAAAAGTAGTCTAAATGTGCAAATAAAGCTTTGATTGACAGATAAGATATACTTTATTGATGCCAAATTGGGATTTTTTTTTCATTGCAGTGGCATGTCAAACAAGTATTGCACATAAGAAAGAAAAAGAAAGAGTCGAAAATAAACAATTATACAACATAGACATCTCAAAATAGAGGATAAAACAGAGCAGAGTGAAAAGGTGTCCGGTTTGATGCCGATGAATGAGCTAGCATTCTTAATCAGTTTGTTAAGTCTGCTCTGATGCTGCCGCCCCCCAGCAGACCACAGCAAAGAGGAGTGTACTGGCAACAACAGACTGGGAGAAGATCTCCAACAAGATCACAGAAGAGGAAGAAATAATACAAATTTAGCAGCTACAGTTTTTATATTTCAACGTGGCAGAAACATCTAATCAGAGCAGATATTTAAGGCCCTGATTATCCCGAAACAAAACAGCATCATCTTCATCCTAAAGGAAGACTTCATCACGCCTTCAGAGAGTGTTCCAAGAAGGTGAGGAGAGTATAGTGAGAGTTTGGAGGACTAGAACAACAGCACGGCGGCTTCAGGTGCTGCAGAGTGCTTCCTTCTCTCTGATGACCTCTGTGACCTCGGCTTTAGAAAACATGAGAGAAATCTGGTATAAAAGCAAGCACACACACACACACACACACACACACACACACACCAGTCTGTCATTCCTTTCACGTCCACCTCAAATCCCTCAGGGTGAGAAGCAACGAGGGGGCGATGAAGAAGAGGAGGAGGAGGAGGAGGAGGAGGTGACTGAAGGCACATTTACCATCTGTAATCAAAAGAACTCCATGTTGGATTGTCACCTCCCCCCTCCTCTTATTCTCCCCTCCATCCTTTCTCTCTCTCTCTCTTCAATTTCCTTCCCTATGTTGCAAAGCATGACCGGCATACTGATGGCGGGATTACACACCGACACACACACACACACACCGACACACACACACACACACACACTAGCAAGAGAAGTAATGACTTTCTGCCTTCTCTCTCAATTCGCTCTGTGCTGCCAATTCCCACTGGGTTTGTGTGTGTGTGTGTGTGTGTGTGTGTGTGTGTGTGTGTGTGTGTGTGTGTGTGTGTGTGTGTGTGTGTGTGTGTGTGTGTGTGTGTGTGTGTGTGTGTGTGTGTGTGTGTGAGCGAGAGAGAGAGTGTGTGAATGTGAAAGAAACAGAAAGAGCAGGAGACACGAGGGAGGTGATACGACATCTCCAATTAGCTGGGCTGGTGGTCTGTACGGGGTGTTCAGATTGTGGGTATGTGTGTGTGTTTGTGTGTGTTTGGGCTGGGTGAGGATAATAGGACCACACAGTAGAGGTCTTCAGGCGGGTTGAGGACCTGAACTTGAACCCGACACTCTGCTCCACCTCCGTTCGAGTCCAGATTAAAAAGATTGTAATTTTGTCGCTTTTGGACAAAAACACTTATTTTTTTCCTACTCTGCTGCAGCTCTGAAAAACTAATCCCTGCTCGACTCTGTGAAGCTACAACAGACACAGAGACATTTAAAGTTATCTTTAAGGGAGTAGCTTTTATGTCTTTTGGGGTTTCCCTCTCCTGTAGTGTGTTATATATGATTTAGTGCATGTAAATGGTCTGCAGAGGCTCAAATCCCTGTGTTCCCTCCAGAGGGAGATTCTCACACACACTCGAAACGCCTCCATAGGACTATTCAGTTTACTTCCGGACATCACTAAACTCACACTTCTTTTGGGTAGTGCTCCAACACATTGTACATGATAGTCGAAGGGGCGGGGCCTTAGTGGTTGACCAATCACAACAGAGTTGGTAGAGTATGTCCTCTTTAAAGTCAAACATAAAGTCTGTTTCATTTCCAACACCAGGGAGGGAAAGTTTCCAGCTCAGTTTGGCAGTATTACAAAAAAACTACTGGTCTGATTTTAATAAACTTGGAAGGGAGTCCCAGGGCAAAAAAACACCCATTTTTAAATGGATTGAAGTTGTGATGTAAAAACACCCACGAGAGAAGTCAGCTGGACATTTGTTTCCCACATCTGAGAGAATCTCCAGTTTCTGCTGCTGGTTAGTGTTGATGGATGACACACACATACACCCACATGTGTGTGTGTTGCACACAATGAGTCTGTGTGCCAGGTGTGTGTGTGTGTGTGTGTATGTCCACCAGTAAGAACCCTCAAATTCTCATTTCATGCTTCAGTGAGAAGCTCCTCGGCCATTGTTGCAGCTCCTCATCCTCAAATTCCTCCTCTCCTCATCCCCTTGTCTCCTATTCCCTTCCTCCAGATAAACTACTATGAGCTATAATAATATGAATACTATGCTAAAAGTGTTTAAAATATCCATATTCTCTCTTGCGACCTCTATCCTCAGACCTTCAATTCAGATAGGGGAAAGTAAATTGAAGAGGAGTGGAAGAAGAGCATCAGAGGAGGGATTATAGAGTGACCCCCTGTCTTTGGCAGACTGATGGGTTGTGAAAAAGGCAATTTCTCCCATTAAGTGAGCCACAGACTGTGAGATTGACCTTCTTCAGTGTCAATAACTTAACGTCAAAGTGTCTCATCTTTGTTTCCGTCACGGTGCAGCGCCGCTCTAAAGACATGCACGAGGCAGCTGGAATAATATTTTCCCTGAGCGTGTCCACTGACGCCGCTGAACGAGATGAATCTGACATCTTTACAACTCATTTTATGACTAAATCTTTCCAAAAAACTAGCGCAGAACAGGCAGCCCATGCTAATGATTAACTCTCACAAACATAGGGTTCAAAATACAGATTCACTACGAGTTTCTGCAGTTGAGAGTTTGGTGAAACCGACTTGAGTATTTGTACAGAAATCTCACTGAAGAGGATGAGGACAAGAATGAAATGTATTTAAAGAGGCCTTAATATCCCCTTTCCTGTAGTCTGTTATATACCTTTTTGTGCATGTAAATGGTCTGCAAAGCCTGAAACGCCTCCTTTGTTTACTTCCGGAACATAATGACATCAGTATGTAATATTTGTGCTTCTATTGGCTAGCACTCTGACACATTGTATGTGATAGGCTAAAGGGGCGGGACATCTCTAAGCGGCTGACCAATCACAACACAGTCGGCCAGCTAACCAATCAGAGCAGACTGGGCTCTGGTTTCAGACAGAGGGTGAAAAGAGGTGCTGCAGCACAGGAAGCATGGAGACATGTCCCAGTAGAGACACTAACAAAATGTCTCTTTAAAGGACAAACCTATCACTGGTTATCGCTGTATTATTCATAACATTTCTCATGCCACTTTTAGTTTTAGCAAACTTATTACCTAAGCTAAAGGTCTTCTGTCTGTGTCATTGACCTCATTGAGTCACTTGTTAGCAATGGACATTTTTAAGACACACAGGAGCTTCAGACATTCACCAGTGGAGTATTTACTGATGTATTTTATGTCGAACAACAAAGGGGTAGAGTCTGTTCAGTGTGTGTGAACAACAGACCTTATTTCACACTCCTAACCACACACACGTGCAAAACGCTTGTACACCTCAAGGCAGGAAACGGATGTGGTGCAATGCTAACTTCTCTCTGCACCCCTCTATAAAGATGTGCAGAAGGGGAGTTATCTGACCGAGTGCTCTACAGGTGCACTGTGAATCTAGGTGGAGTATTTTGGGATGGTGTCAGTCTTCGGTGACCGTGGTAACTGCCATCTCGACCGCCGACAGGTTTCCCCACAGGAAACCAAAACCATAAGCGACCTTCCTCTGAAACACATTTCACTTCCTGCTTCTGTCGGTTTGTCTTTACCCTGAATCACTTCGCTCCAGTTCCACTCAGCATGACACACACACACACACACACACACACACACACACACACACACACACACACACACACACACACACACACACACACACACACACACACACACACACACACACACACACACACACACACACACACACACACACACACACACACACACACACACACACACACACACACACACACACACACACACACACACACACACACACACACACACACACACACACACACACACACACACACACATTGACCTAATGAGTACCTCTCCTGGAGAGGGTGCTGCAGAGTTTAATTCTCTTTCTGTTTCTCTGTGTTAGTGTCCGGTGGGGCATCATGAGATCATGTCTGATGGCTGCTGGTTTATTCATGAGCTCTGCGTCTACAAAACTGCACACTCACTGATACCAGCCACCGTAAAACAACCAAATGTCTTGTAAAACTGGGATTAGATTAAGGGACATTGGCAGAAACAAAGACCAAACACTTGTAACGTAGAAGACAAAAGAGCCACAGAGGGAAGTCTCGTGGTGTGACGATCAGATCGGATCCAAACTCCAGGAAGAACACGAGTGTTTCTGAACCACAATGGAAAAGGACATTCATCAAAATCTATAATTTATACAGTCTACCATGCAGAGAAAAAGAAGATATGGAGGAAAAATGTCAAGAAAGGCCACGGAGAAGTGAGAGGAACATGGATTATAAACTCAAAAGGAGAAATACTTCAGTTTCTGCATTAAAGTTGATTTTAAAGCTTCTTTTATCCATTTTCTCAATTTTATTCCTATTCCTTCAAACATTTGAATCGTTTTTCGGCCTCACACTTCCAATTCCTACTGAGAACGTTTATAATATAGACTCCTTGAGAAGATTAACAAAAATAATCTGGTTGTTTACAAAGTGAGTTTAGAGTTCAGTTCAATAAAACCACGACGGCTAGGATGCAAAACTTGAGGCTTCAAAACGGGTGATGAGACCACTTGTTTTATACAGTGTATTGCATCAGCTGTAATGTGTGTGAACCTCACCAGACCATCATGAAGTATGTTAGTTATGGTACATGTATGCTTTATGATTACCTAGAAGAGAAGCATGACTCACTGTTCGAGGCTAAGCTATGTGACGCCGATGGAAAGGATGATTCAGCCTCAGCAGGTGAAGGACACATCGGGGAAGTAGTTGTACCGTGTGCTCCGTATGTGAGGACTACTTCCATTCTTGCAAGGATAATAAAAACATGTATCCTGATTCTGAAACTCAAGCCGGTGTCGAGAGAGATTTAAGTAAGAGCGTACACTGAAAGACATTTCTTTAGGCATCTAGTGACCATGATCACTGTGGAGTTCATAGCAATAATGAGCCATTTTAAACCCTAGTTTTACTTCAAATTCTTCAGAGTTGCATTCAAACAGAGAGTCCTGCAAGGTTACTCCACACACACACACACACACACACACACACACACACACACACACACACACACACACACACACACACACACACACACACACACACACACACACACACACACACACACACACACACACACACACACACACACACACACACACACACACACACTTCTATAAAACATGCAAACTCAGCTTCAGCAGCTGCAGCAAATGCAGAAGAGGAAATCGACTGAAGGCGGATGAATGTTAAGGAGATGTAGATCTGCTACACACACTTCCATTAAATGAAACTGTAATCTACTAGTGTAGTGTAGTAATATATAATAAGTTCTACATCTACTCCTGACCGTACGCTCTTAATCGCTCTGTCTTTTGAAATGAAAACACACTGCTGATTGCATACATTGATAGAGGAGGTGATGTTGCCTTTGAGAGTGTCGGGACTTCTTAGAATAACTTGATTTTTTCTGGAAAATGAATCGAAATTAACTTAAATTTGGTAAATATTGGCCGTTAAGAAAAAAGGTGTAAGAGGGTTTAATTTACTTCATGAGCAACACAATTTATTCAACCTTTTTCCCATAAAATCTCCTTTGTAAATGACTCGTTACACCATGAACTGTCGTTTGGTTTTCTGCAAAAATAAAAGCAATTTATCGAATTTACTGTATATTTCTATTTATATCTTACGGCTTTATCGCTTTCTTTTTAAGCTGCAAAAATAATGTTGTGCTTGGGCCTTATACTTTGAGAGTGTCGGGACTTCTCAGAATAACTTGATTTTGTCTTAGAAAATGAATCTAAATTAACTTAGATTTAGTAAATATTGGCCTCTGACAAAAAATGTGCAACAGGGTTCAATTTACTTCATGAGCAACACATTTTATTCAACCTTTTTTTTAAGTTGATTGTAAATGACTCGTTTCACCATGACACTGTCCACTGATTTTCTCTTGAAAAATAATCAAAAATAATTTAGAATTGACACCGCTACAAAATGAGTAACAGTGTGAGAAAGCGAGGGATAAAAGAAGCAGACTTGCTGCAAAGTTACTCCTTCATAAGCAGTGTCTCTGATGAATGACAGCATGTAAAATAAGTCATCACAGCCTGCGGTTCATTCAGCCGCTGTTTAGCACGGCTCTATAAAGGATTCAGATTCATTAAAAACTAAAAACCTCTCCCTCCTTCTTTTCGAGTCTCTCTGAAGGTCAAACGCTCCAACGCTGCGGTCTATAACGATTACCAATTTCATCAATTCTGCTACAGCGAGGGGGGATGGGGATGGGGGGGGGAACGGGGAGGTCTTTATCATGTAACAGCACAAGGCGGGCAAACACCAATCAGCTGCTTTGAAATAAATAAAACGCTCACTGACTGACCTTCTGTCGAACTGAAACAAAGTGGAAAGGACAATTAAGTGCGGGAGATTTATGAGGTGATTTACGAGGCACTGATATAAAGTCACACTGGAGGGAGAAACTGCAGCGCGTTCAGAAAGAAGGGACGGCAAACACAACATGATCGGGCTCTGCAGAGGAGCGAGCCATTCATTTCAATAAGGGGAGAGAGTTAAGGCTGTTAAAGAAGGTACGAACGCCGCAAAAAATTGAAACTTTGGAAGAAACTCGAGCCGACATTATGCTGCAGGGACTAATCGTGTTATGCTGATAAATAAAAGCCAGGATATGTAAGAGCAGGACGGAACAAGCAACAGAAAGGTGATTTATAATGATGCATAGTGAAATCAATATATGGTGCTGGAACTTTAAAGGTCCCCTATTATGCAAAATGCACTTATTGCTCTCTGTTATACATAAATATGTGTCCCCGGTGTGTAAGGAGACTCACACAGTGTCAGGAAATACAACCCTCTGTCTTTTCCTCCTTACCCACATCTCTAAAAACGGGGGTACAAACGAGCTGATCCAGATTTGCTGCCGATATGACCTCATATCTGAAATGTGGGCTGGCTTTACGTTGAACTTCTGGCAACGTCCCGCCCACGTCCCAACCCATCATCCCCCATACACAGTCGCGAGCTGAATCCCCTCCGCAGCACCTCTGTGTGTCTGTGTGTTCAGCAGGATGTCTGCAGGAGGGACTGAGAGTTGTTGTTTATATAATATAATGTCTCTGTTCTAGTGGGAAACACCGAGAAGGGTTTCAGAAATAATGCTGGATGTGGTTTGAACATAATATGGGGTTTAATCACGGCAGCGTTTAGCTGAGTTTCTCCCTTAGAAACTTCTCTCTGAGAGAGATCATGATGCTCCAAAGGGGCGTGGCCAGCTTCAGCTCATAAGGGGCGTGGCCAGCTTCAGCTCATAAGGGGCGTGGCCAGCTTCAGCTCCAAAGGGGCGTGGCCAGCTTCAGCGCAGCTCACATTTAAAACGTCACAGAATCAGCACTTCAGGAACAGGGCTGAAATAGAGGGGGATGAGGCATGCTACAATGGGGGATCTGTTTGGTATTTTGAGCAGAACACTTCACAGACATTGTATAGATATTGCCCTACAACATATTGTTCAAATATAGCGTAATAGAAGACCTTTAAGGGACATAATTCACTGTTGTAGTGTTGGTGGGCGACACGTTGTTGTTCCGGTTTCAGGATGTTATTCGTTTGTGGCTTCACAGTAGCATGAAGCTAAAAGGATATCATCGACGCTGCAGTATCAACTATCAATATGTGTTTAAATATGTATTATTCCCAACAAACACCAGAAGAATTGTGTCCCAAAATATTACGATAGCTGTGTTATGGCTACGTCACTAGAGGGCGACAGAAGAAGATGACGAAGCAGGACGCGCCTTTGTACACTTATCATATCTCTATAATAATAACCTTGACGAGAAGCTTCGTGGATTCTTTCCGGCTATTTCCTTCTTCAAGATTTAGAACCCAACAGAAGGAAGAAAGGATTAGGAAAGGTAATGGGGATCTGATCACTAGGATTAGACACCCTTTGAGGAGCATGAATACGGTCAAGAATGGATCTGTTTGTGAGGCGCTTTGAGTCGTGAAGAGTGGAAAAGCGTTGCATAAAAAGCAGTTTATTTAACATTTGCAACCAGACATGATAACACCCCCCACCTTGCTATTTTACTGTATAAAGGCATGGTTTATGGGGTGTGTAGGAGACAATAACTTGAATCCTTTAACAACAAAAACTTGAGAGACAATTAGACCAAGCAGATCCACTCTGGTGATCATTGCCACTTCTTCTTCTTCTGACTGTCAGGTGGAAGGTTTGTATGGCTTCACATTACATTATTGAGCCGACACTTGACGTGCGCGCGCACGCGCGCACGCACGCACGCACGCACGCACGCACGCACGCACGCACACACACACACACACACACACACACACACACACACACACACACACACACACACACACACACACACACACACACACACACACACACACACACACACACACACACACACACACACACACACACACACACACACACACACACACACACACACACACACACACACACACACACACACACACACACACACACACACACACACACACACACACACACACACACACACACACACACACACACAGTATCGTTGAGCAATTTGGTTTTAAAGTCGTGCCCAAGGACACACTCAACATGTTGTCAGGGGGTTGGGCTGAACCCCTGGTTTTCTGATCAGCGCTCTTCCCGGTAAAAAGTCAGCTTGTTTACACAAAGCAAAGTATATAAAAAGTCGGAAAATCTTGAGGTCCACCGACTCACCGACACACCGACACATTACTCAGGCTTTAGAAAAGAGACACACTTGGAAACAATATATTAAATAATGAAATGTTTTTAAAGAACTTAAAGCTCCAACAGCGTAAAAAAAGGCCAGTTCACCAAAAACAGAAAAAAACGTCAATGTGTTTCCAGTAAATCCAGCAAAGATATGATCTAATACCACACACACACACACACACACACACACACACACACACACACACACACACACACACACACACACACACACACACACACACACACACACACACACACACAAAGTGTAACACGCACACACACACAAAGTGTAACACGCACACACACACACACACACACACACACACACACACACACACACACACACACACACACACACACACAAAGTGTAACACGCACACACACACAAAGTGTAACACGCACACACACACACACACAAAGTGTAACACGCACACACACACACACAGTAATGCTTCAGTACACCGTGTGCAAAATGCCTTTCTATAGAACAGAAGACTTCCTGCTGTTCCTAACATCTCTACATGTGAACCCACTGACCCAACCCCCGCCCCCCCCACACACACACACACACACGCTCAGCCGCCTCACATGCTTCAAACTTGCTTTCTAAATGAATCAGTATTACTGCAGAGAGAAGAACAAAGACAGAAGGAAGAAAAGAGCGAGAATGTGATAAAAAGTAAAAGTGACAAAAACAAAGTGTGTGTGTGTGTGTGTGTGTGTACGTGTGTGTGTGTGCATGTATGCCCGCAGGCTCCCGCGCTGTAACGAGTTCAAAGGCCACCGGGATGTGTTGCCATGGTATCGACCTTGGACCGAGCAGGATCAGGATCAGCTGATGCTCAATGATGATGTCGTGTGTGTGTGTGTGTGTGTGTGTGTGTGTGTGTGTGTGTGTGTGTGTGTGTGTGTGTGTGTGTGTGTGTGTGTTCAGCTGGTTGTTAATGAAATGAGAGGAAATCAAACATGCAACTCTTTCTGTTCAACAGTATCTCGAACACAATCGATTTTTATTGAATTCTGAATGTTTGTTTCGGTGACCGTTTTTAAATCTTATTTGTGAAGCAAAGTTTTACTTTTAGCTCAAAGAATTGACGGCTTTATTGAAAGTAAAGGGTTAAAAATTGTTACGTTTTCCACAAGTCTTCCCTGTTGAGTCAGCGTTTGGGAATTCATAATTTTCTCTATGGAAAAATAAACTGGTTAATTTATTGACGTTGTGAGAAAAATAAATGAAACCATATTTTTAAAATCGTAGTTAAAGATAAAAACATTACAACCACAGAAAATGTACTGGACTATTTTTAGGTCAGAATATTAGGAACACCTCTCAATATCACCGAAATATTTGATTAGATAAACATCTCTCAGACTTATCACTAATAAATGAACTTGATTTAAACACAGTTTTTAATAACATTACTTTGTACAAATTCAGTTTTGAAATTTCGTACAACAGGGTTTAATTTACTTCCTGAGCAACACATTTTACTCAACCTTTTCTTTACAAGTTTAGCATAAAATCTCTTTTGTAAATGACTCAAATGTGTTCTGTTACACCATAAACTGTCCACTGGTTTTCTGCAAAATAAAACAATTTACCAGATGCACAGTTTATATTCTCACACTTTTTTAATTCATATTTATATTTTCTATATCTTAAAACTTCTTACGGCGTTATTGCTTTTTAAGACGCGAACATAATGACGTGCTTGCATTTTTTTTTTTTTACATTGAGCAGACTGCTGACTCGGACAGAGAGCCTAAAAGCACACATTAAATTATGAAGAGCATTTCATGTTCATGAGACAAATAAGTCTGAGCTCATGTGGAGTCACGTGACTCGCGGCAGCAGCTGATGAGAACGAGAAGAGACAGATCGACAACACTGGAAATAAAGTCAGAGGGAACAGAAGGTCGAGAGGTCAAAGGGGGATGAGGAAAGCTCAGGGCAAAAAGTGTCATATTGAGAAGCACACACACACACACACACACACACACACACACACACACACGCACTGTTTTGCTTGACAACCAAGTATTGATGCCGCTGGAGTTTTCTTTCATTGCTTGATGAACTAAGAAGCTAAAATATCTGCAAACAGATCCTTAAAGCTCCACAACTACATTGCAGAGCAGAGGGAAAAACCCCAAAAGTCTCTCACACACACACACACACACACACACACACACACACACACACACACACACACACACACACACACACACACACACACACACACAAAACCCCCTTTCTGTTAATCCCTGTCCTGACACAACAATCGTCCGTCATTCAGACCACACGCTCAAACGTCGATATAGGAAACCATCAATAAAGCAAACATCAATAAAGCAAACATCAATGGCCGCTGTTACAGACCATAATTACAGTCCTTCATTACAGCACACGTTATGCAACAGCAGAGAAGTTGCATATCACGAGAGGTGATTCATGGCCCCGTCGATCACTTTTTTTGTGTTGTCTCTGCAGGGATCCAGAACGGGATCAGAGTAAAATAAGATAAACGTTATTAATCCCTGCAGGGAAATTTAGGAGTCAGAGAAGCAGAAGGTATAAGAGTGGAACGTGGGAGAGGACGAGTTCAAACCAGGATAGTAAGGTAGAAATGCGAGTTAGAGTTCACATAAAATAACAAGAATATAGCAGGAGTCACGACCCAATGCTGTCAGGTTAATAATTGAGAAGGGGCTTTGGATTAGGCGTCAAAAGGAAGAAAATAGGGTAAAAAAAACATGTTTTATTTACTGTATTTGAAAAGAAAAGACTTGAAGTAGTGCTCTTGTAATGTTAGGTGACTTCGACTTGTATTGGCAGTATTGAGTGAAAGACCCTACAACTCACCGACACAGCGTAGTTTCTATTTTTAGCTCAGACAAATGACAGCTTTATTGTAAATAAAGGGTTAATCATTGATCATCTTCCACGTATCTTTGCTGTTGAGTCAGCGTTTGTGGATTCAACATTTTCTGAATGAAAAACTAGACTAAAAAAAGGCTTTTTACACACAGTTGAAGATCTAATGTAGTGTAATACAAAAACCCTGCCTTGAAAACTTCAAAATGTCCTTTTCTGGTCCCATGATTGGGAATAAGTTATTGCACACAGTTCAATAATGAGTTCATTCATATCCTGCTTCAAATAGATGTTGCATTGGACTTTTTTTTATTGTATTTTACATTTATTAGGGGCCAGAATATGAGAATTATTCTATTCACTTTTTATTTTATTATTATTTTGTCTTAAGTCCTTTTTTGTTGCACTGATGGAGGAGCTCGGGACCTGAGATTTTCAATGCCATAATGACAGACGATAATAAAAACCATTGAACCTTAAGAAACACAAATACTGTCAATAATAATGAAGTCTGGTTTAAAAAACATTTATATGATTACTTTAAAACTCCACAGTGACTTAATGTGTCATAAATACACTGCCTGGCCAAAAAAAAGGTCACTCTAATATTCGTTGGACCGCCTTTAGCTTTGATTACGGCACGCATTCGCTGTGGCATCGTTTCCACGAGCTTCTGCAACGTCACTACATTTATTTCTGTCTTGCATACATTTTTCTCCAACATCTTGTATTGATGACGGGAGATTCGGACCACTATGCAAAGTCTTCTCCAGCACATCCCAAAGATTCTCCATCGGGTTCAGGTCTGGACTCTGTGGGGGTCAATCCATGTGTGAAAATGATGTCTCATGCTCCCTGAGCCACTCTTTCACAATCTGAGCCCGATGGATCCTGGCATTGTCCTCTTGGAACATGCCCGTGCCATCAGGGAAGAAAAAATCCACTGATGGAATAACCTGGTCCTTCAGTATATTCAGGGAGTCAGCTGACCTCATTCTTTGGGCACATTGCTGAACCAAGACCAGACCAACTGCAGCAACCCCAGATCATAGCACTGCCCCCACAGGCTGGGGACCTTTCTTTTGACCGGGCAGTGTGTATATTTTATATCAGTAAAGCTGTTTTCAAATTCATTACATGGTGCACATTTATCTAAGGAAATGGCCACTGTGCTTTAGTAAATATATGCCTCTAAAAATAGCAGTGTTAATGTAATGTTAGGTGACTTTGACTCATTGAGATATGAAGTTATAGATCCTACTCCTACTTATTTACACTCTATGCGAAGGATGAAACACTACTATCTTAAAAACAGGGCTGTCAACGTTACCAAATAAACACGATACACTTCCCCTAGAACAGCTTTTTTTTCCCTGACGAAAAACGTTATGTTAAAATACTTTCAGACACAAACAAACAGAGACAATTTAGTTAAAAGATGTGGTGTAAGAAAGTGAAAGCTAATAACAGAGTTGAAGCACCCTGCTCTCCCCTGATTGGCTCAAATACATGGTGTTTATAGCTGGTGTATCTCAAATGGTTTATGATGTATTCGTAAAATAACTTTTAACTAATGAATATTATGTTTTACGGCCTGGAGAGTGTATGAGTTGTTTGTGTTTATGTGTGTGTGTGTGTGTGTGTGTGTGTGTGTGTGTGTGTGTGTGTGTGTGTGTGTGTGTGTGTGTGTGTGTGTGTGTGTGTGTGTGTGTGTGTGTTAATATTTGAAGAGTCTGGGTCAGTGAATGTTTACATTCCAGCAGCAGCTGCAAAGTAGCCATCAACCTTATTTACCCTCCTGTATGTGTGTGTGTGTGTGTGTGTGTGTGTGTGTGGTTGTGTGTGTGTGTGTGTGTGTGTGTGTGTGTGTGGTTGTGTGTGTGTGTGGGTGTGGGTGTGATGGATGGTGGGAACCCAGTGACCAAACCGTTATAGTTGCAGTAAACAGAGAGCCCACCGTTAAAAGCCACTGCAGCTATCACACACACACACACACACACACACACACACACACACACACACACACACACACACACACACACACACACACACACACACACACACACACACACACACACACACACACACACACACACACACACACACACACACACACACACACACACACACACACACATCGGGTGGCGTTCAGTAAACGTCTCGAGGAGTGAGACACATCGTGGCTGCATGTATTGTTACTTAATTTGTTTCCAAAGCTCAAATCTTGAGGTGAAAACGCAGATAACGTGACGGCAGACGGTCATGGTGGTCAGTCGACATCTTTGGTCCAGACTGGAATACCTCACTAACTAAAGGATGGATTGCTATTAGTATTTTTGGCAGCCACGTTCAGAACAGGAGGAATCCATTGGTGACTTTTCATCTGAAGTCAGAGTGAAACCCTTTCATCCTCAGGGGACCATGAAAATGTACGTGTACATGACAATACATCTAATACAACTAGTTGATGATTCATTTCGTTATACAGACAATTACCTGGCAGCTATATTTAAAGGACAAACAGCTTTTTTTTTCAAGCATTAATCTTAAATATTCACTAGTTTGAACTTCTTAAATGAGAGGATTCCCACCTGTGAAAGTACACTTTGGATTTTCACTGTTTGATACGACAGACCGAGACAATCAAGATAATCATAGTCTGACTATTAACTGTTTAGGCGTTTTACTCTGGACTACGACAGTGAACCTGATACACTAAAACATCGAGATATTTTTCTAGATATGCAGATTTATTCTCCTGCAGTTTATTGGATCATCAACGTCATTATGATTTCTACTCTACTGGCAGTCCATCGAATAGTTCATAAGATTTTGAAGCGTGATTTATACATATTAATGAGCCTTGTTCCCATGCTGCTGTAATAAAACAATCAATTGAGGATCATAAAGTATGTCTAATCTAATATTAAGCGGCAAATTTGGGGACTGAATCGTAATCTAACACAAAAATAACCTGCAATCCGTCTTCTGGCCAGCAGGGGGCGGCGACTCCGGTTTGCAAAAGGAAGTGAGATTGTGTAGAAGTTTATGAGAGCAATGACCTCGCTTCTTACTTGATTTATTAGCCCATTAAACAATTTACTGGTGAGTTTATGGTCTCATTCTCTATTTCAAGTTCTATTCAAGACAGCATGACGCTAATAAAGTAAATTATGGCTCAATTTAGAGTTCAATAGATAATTAAACAGGGTTTAGTTTTGGGAAAGGCTACCTTGTGATTGACGGGATGTTGTATGCTTTGGATGCTCTTTTGGTTTTACAACTTTATCTACTTCAAAGTGTGTTCAGTTCAAATTACGTACTTTGTTCTTGGGTCTTGTGTCACTTCTGGCAGCAAAAGGAAGTCAGAGTGTATAGATGTCTTTGAGAAAATGAAACGGCCTCTTACTTGACCCCAGTAAATATTTTCCAAATTAGTTTATGATCTAAAACTCTTGTTTGAAGTCACTCTCTTATATAGCGTGATGTTTATTGGCTAATTAGGTTCACATTAAGGATAAAATACACAATTAAGCTTGGGATTGACAGGTGAAGTTGTCCGGTTTGGATGGTGTACGTGTTTTCCTCTTACAAGTTAAACCCTTTCATGGTTTGTTTTAGTTACACATGACTTGTTCATGTCACTTCTGGTTGCAGAAAACCAAGATGGAGACCGCTAAAACAACACACTCAAGGCTTCAAAACAGTAATCCACAAACCAAAAGAGTTGGTTTACAGTCAAGGCTACTAAATCCACTTCTTATATTCGGTTTGGAGCTGTCACGCATATAATCTCACACTGTCACAACCTGATGAACCCTTTTGATAAAGAGGTGTGTTGTGGTTAAGACTCAAGCCATAAGTGCAACGTCTTCATTCAACCAAGGCCCTTTGCAAACCTCAGTTTCTCTTGCCTCTATCTTCAAGCAAATTTAAATCCAAAAACTAATCCAAGAAACCCTTTTTCTTACCGGTTGTGAGAGAGCTTTACTCCAATACCCTCTGGACCATTTGTACAGAAACATGACTCCCCCATGACTACTTTTTAAACCTCTTACATTCTGCTTTCCAAAGTGTTATTAATCTCCACCTGCTTTTGTTTTTATCATTTCCATTTGCTCTCTCCATGCATGTCCCTGTGAAAACCCTTTTGTTAGGAAAAAAACATACAAACTATTATTGTAATAAAAACAGAGCTGGGTGGAACAGCTCACCTCCCTTCCTTCCTTCCCTTTCCTTCCCTCCCTTCATTCATCCTCCCTTCTTTCTCTCTCTCTCCTGACTGACCTCAGTGTTGCACAGCTAAAACACACTCCCACGTGTTCTGCAAGCAGGAAGCAATAAACACACACACACACACACACACACACACACACACACACACACACACACACACAGTGCAGTTAAAGCCGCACGTGAAACACAGTGTTGCAAACAACTGTGACAAGTGTGAGTACAACATGGCCTCAGAGCTAATGCGAGGAGCACATCAGCAACTGGAGCAACACACACACACACACACACACACACACACACACACACACACACACACACACACACACACACACACACACACACACACACACACACACACAGTGAAACAAAGCTGCTCAAACCAACAGAAACTGACACACAGTGAAGTAGAGCAGAACTGAAGTCTCTCTCTCACACACGCACACACACACACACACACTTTGCAAATCAGTCCACAAGTGATGACCTCAGAGCAGAAGCAGCAGAGAGGTTCTTGCATGGGTTCTTCTTTTTTTTTCAAACAGAGTAGAAAGTACCTCCTGCTGTGTTTCCTCCCTCAGGACGTCCTCGCTGTCAGCAGGTGTTTTCCTCTCTGGCCCCCGATGTGCAGGAGGAGGAGGAAGAAGAAGAGGAAAAAGAAGAGGAGGATGAAGGGCTCGGATCACCTCACCTCCATTAAACTGTTGCTCCTTTTAGCCACTAAACTAACTCTGACACTGTCTTCCTGTCTGTCTGGAGAGGAAGAGTTTGTAGCCTGAAGGGGGAGGAAGAAGAAGAACAAGAAGAAGAAGAAGAACAAGAAGAAGAAGAGGTCTCACTTGGCTTCTTTTTCCTGTGCTGTGACTTTTCTAACACCCCTCCCTCCCTTTTCTCTATCTGGATCTAACGGCGTCCCAGAGTTCCTTGCTGCAGCCGCCGCCGAGCCGCCGCTGGTAAAGCCATCTGTTGCAACACGTCTGCCTGCCTGCCTCTCCACTTTCACTCTCCCTATACTTCCCTCTCCCTCTCTCTGTCTCCCCCCTCCCTCTTTCTCTCTCTCTCTGCCCCTTCGCTCTGAGAGAGGAAGGGGGAGGAGCCTGGTGCTCGCTGGGTACCAATAGGGAGGCAGAGAAATCCCTCTGCCCGACTGGAAGGGGAGGAACCAGCAGCTCAGAGGACAAAATGAAATAAATACAGCAGGAGGGGAGGTGGCCAGGGTAGGGAGGACAGAAAGACACACGCACACACACACACACACACACACACACACACACACATGCACACACACACACACACACACACACACACACACACACACACAAGGTATGCAGGCAGACAGTCACTCACTTAGAGTATTCTCTGAGTTTAAAGAAATGTTAATGCTAACACAACAGATGGACTAAATTTGACATTCCACCAAGGACACTTCACTCATTTTACCCATGAAAGGACATTTTATTCATGAGAAATTAGTTGTTTGAGGTTTGAGACAAAAAAAAGCACCCAAAAAAAAGTCAGAAAATAGTTTATAGAACCTTGGAGGATTTAGTTTCAAATTCACAATCTATTCCATCTCCAGTGAGCCCTGAAATGCATACGTGACACTTTCTGAGGTGGTGTTGCTGTATAAGCATGGTGGTGATTCATGATCGTCATTGATTTGAGTTCCTGCAACATGCGGCGAAATTAAGCATCATAGCAGAACAGCATTATATATGAAACCGTTGAGAGAGAAACAGAAATCTGCACCACATGCAAAGCTGAGGTAATTAAAGAATATGGCTTTCAGGCAGGTATCGACTATCGTGATGAAGATAAAGTAGAGCACAGCCACTTTAATAATGAGCTTCATCAGAGGGCAGGGTAGCAGTAATGCTCACTCATTTGTCTGCTGCTGCTGCTGTTCGTGTCTCTCTATATCAGCAGGATATTTGCACATTTCAGGAAAGTAAGATATGCACATTGTTTGGTAAACTATTGTTCCTTTTCTCTGAACCACAGAGAAAACATCTCATTAAAAAACACCAACAGTGAGTCACACGAAGGCAAGAGAGTCCCAAAAACCTGCTGCACATCTTTGTGTAACACCAGGCTGGAAACAAGGGTTTTGATTTTACCTCTCTGGGTAAAAAGTTTTACCTGTGACTACTCAAAGTATAAGTTTGTATAAAGTTTCTAAGATGAATTCATAGTATGCTTATTTAAATTTTCATATCAGTATGTAGTGTCTCTCCTGGGACATGTCTCCATGCTCTAATGTTCAGAAAGCTCTTTATGTTTCTCATACTGCCTGTGCTGCAGCTCCTCTTTTCACCCTCTGTCTGAAACCAGAGCCCAGTCTGCTCTGATTGGTTAGCTGTGGCCGGCTCTGTTGGGATTGATCAACCTCTTAGAGATGTCCCGCCCCTTAGCCTATCACGTACAATGTGTTGGAGAGCTAGCCATTAGATGAGAAGTGATGTCACTATGATCCTCAAGTTAACAAAATAATCCAATGGAGGCGTTTCAGGTAGGCGGGGCGAGAAACTCTTTGCAGACCATTTACATGCATAAAAACCTGTATACCACACTAAATGAAAAGATAAACACAAGAAAGGATAAAAGTCCCCCTTTAAAAAAATGTTAAGGATCAAAATATTGAATAAAGACAGGCGGTAAGAACTGAGACCGCCTAGAGGAATAGAGATATAGAGTTGTATATCATCTGCATAACACCATTACTTTGAAAGGAGACTATGAAGAAATGATAATGCCTCCTGAGTTAAATAAGCTTTAAAAACTAGCAATGAACGTCAAGGGGGAATAAATTAAATAGAACTACAACTAGGAAGGGGGAAACAAAAAGCTGAGGCTGTTAAAGCAGCACAGCTATGCTACCAGTCACACACAAGGGTTTAATGTTTGTGTGACTACATACTTCTGCCCATGAAGTTTGAGACAGATTTGAAGTGAGAGAGGAAGAGCGGGAGCAAAAGGGGGGGTGGGGTGGAGGGGAGAGATGGAGAGAAAACAGAGAGGAAGGGAGGGGGGGGGTGGAGTGCACATTGTAATGGAGCTGTTGGCAGAGCTCCTGGCTGTTCATGGGTATTCATGTAGCTGGTGGCTTCAGTTAAATGGAGCGAACAGAGAGAGAGGGAGATGAGAGGGAGGATGGGAGGGTGGGGGGGAGACAGGGGAGACGGGTGCTGAGTTTCAGCCGAACAAGAAGTCTGCTTATGCCCTTTCCGATATACACCATGCAAACACACACAGACAAGTTAAACGGGGGAATCTGGATTCGTCGAGCCAAAATGGAGGGACTCTCCGTCGGTGCTGCAATTTTCTCGACAACCGTTCCTCCGACTGACCTCACACTTGGCGGGTTTATTGCTGAGGAAGTGTACTGTCAATGCACGCACTTGAGATCTACTGAACACATTTATCAGTAGGGTATTATGTACTTTGTGTAGAGTATTGAGAAGAGACCCCTTTTAACTGTTACACTGCCAAACAGCTCCATTGCTTTTTACAGTACATTCATAACAGAGATCTACAGGACAGGTTTATGAGTCATTTCCTCGACAAGCGTTCATCCCATCGACCTCACACTTGGCGGGTGTTTTGCCGAGGACCAAAGCAAGTGCAGTGTTGAGTGGGAAGTTGTTTGGATGAGCAGTTTTGCAGAAAGCTGCAACAGAAATACCAGAGGGGAAATGATTCGGTCCCTTTCCAAAAAGGCACACTTTGAACGGGCACATATCACAAAAGACCTAAGTGTTTCCAAATGTCTCAGAGTCTCTAAAAGGCTTACAGAATTAGCTGGTAGAATTTTCCTGGGAATTCCCTTCCAGTACAGACTAAGAACAGCAAATAGGCACAAAGAAACACAAAAGAAGACCATAAAAAGACTATGAATAAACAAGGCTCTCCAAAACATGCAATGAGCCTTAAGATAAATCCATCTGCCTGTATTTGCAAAAGTTGCGACCATTCGGCCTAATCCGAAGATCTTTAACACATCTTGAAAACAAAGATCTGTCATTAGTTTTTCTTAATGGTTGATCAGGCTTACATGCTGGTCAGTTTTTCAATTGGACAGAGTTTTCAGATCTATCCAGTGTGACTATAAGCTCGTCTTTTACTTAAAAAAATAAAATGATCCAATATTTGTGAATTGTCAGCTTCCTCAGAGCCTCCATAACTGTGAGTGTTTCTGCAGGACGTCAGCAGATAACACCTCATTCACACTGACTGTGTTTTCCAGCAGAAACCTCCTCTGCCTTCTCCTTCCTGTAAACAAGCTGCTGTTTCACGTCCCTGAGTTTCGACTTCAAAATATCTAAACTTGTTGCATCGAACTCTGACCTGCTTTAAACGCCTCGGAGCTTCATCAGGCGTGATCTGTTTACTACAGGCGGAGAACACGTGGAGAAGGAAACCTAAAAGTAGTGTGTTTGAACTGGGTCTATGGGAGATTCTTCTCGATATACTACGTCTATCATCTGATTTTCAGCAATAACAAATACAGCATTTGCTTAGGAATCGAGTGGTTGAAGTTCAAACACAGCATTGCTTTCTCACAGATGATGAATAATAATGTCTTTTTTGCTTTCTGACATCTTGCATAGGAAGGAGAAGGAATAAGAAGCCTGCCAGACTTTTTAAGACTTCAGAAACTTTCACAGTTAACCATCTTTTTCCCGAGCTTGTTGTTTCTCATTAGAGTGATCCATAAGAAAGTATAAACACTTTGATTTGTGGTTTTAAGACGTGGATTATGTGCCAGACTATTGCTTGGCAAGCGCTGTCATGGTCTCTCCGGGTTGGACCTCAGAGTGAGACAAATACTCTTATATTTTCATACAAAATAAATACCTAACACAATCACTGAACTCCGGGAGGTGATGGTAGCGCATGGTTTCGTCCTGCTTACAGACTTTATGCTAAGCTAGGTTAAAAATCTGCTGGCAGAAGCTTTATATTCACTGTACAGACATGAGAGTGGAATAGATGTCATTTTTAACCTCTCGTCAAAAAAGCTAAATAGCTCAGTAGTGTTGTGCCATCTAATTTGAGGGTTTTTTCTAGAACAATATAGCATGAGGCGCTAACGACACGAATTTGGGCCAGAATTAGGGCCCGCCCTCTTTCCTGTGAAACTCCTGCATTAGATTGAAGCAGAAGATAATAGTGTCTTCATGTCTTAAAGCTGCTGAATCATATATTGCACCTCAAACTACAAATAAATCCAGAGCTCCGGTTCCTTTACTTCCTCTCCAGAAAAAAGAAGAGTAAAAGAAAGGATCAGAAATCTCAGTCTCAGTGTCAGCCTGCTGCCCGCCACTCGTCCCCCGGCAGACCCACCTGGACATCCATCCCCTATTTATTCTCCGTAAGCTGTCTCTGCCGTCTGACCCGACATCTGACCCCATCTCCATATTCTGGACTCATTAAACCCTTTCTGAGCAACAGAGAGATTGTTTTCTGGCATCACTTTAACATTTTACGGGGGAAAATCTGCATTTTGGTTTGAGGGGGACGCCGACAGTAAGAGCAGCGCCCCCCTTGGTTTAGACAAAACATTGCTATTTCATACAACCTTTCTCAGCCCAATTAGAAAATGCAATAGAACATTTTTTAGACAGTTATGGGACAGGAACCAACTGTACAAACGTTCATTATAATAACACACGTTGTGCACTTATTATCACGTTAGCAACTGAGCTAGCTTACTGACAGCTAGATTTGAACGGTTAGATTTGGTTAGTCAGAACAGAATTAGCCTTCCCATGGGGCGAAACATCTTAAAACAATCTAAACCAAGACTACTTTCCATAACTTGACACTTCCAGGTGAACTACGACCTGGACACACACTGTACTGGTTAGCTACGGCTTGTTAGCGGTAAGCTATCAGCTACGTTAGCTCACTACAGCCTAGCAGGTATAGACAATGTGTGGATGATCTTTGCCCAGACTCTTTGTGGTCTGACCAGGTCTTCTTGTTTGGTTTAGGGTTTATTTTAAAATTAGTTTAGGTTAAGGTTTGTGGAATGGACCGTTACTGAGGGTCTCTACAAGTCACCAATACAAGTACAAACCTGTGTGTGTGTGTGTGTGTGTAGCTAAGACCAACAAGACAGTATATAGGAATGGTGCCACCTGGAAATATGCCCAAGTGACTGACCACACGCACGCACCCCTTCTTGGTCTTTGAGCAGTAAAGCATCCTGGGAAAGCAGTTGTCCAGCTGCTGCAGCCTCGAGGCATTTACTGAAAGAAAACCTTGCACATTAAATCAACGACAGACTTACGGTTATTTACTCAGCAGTCTGTATTCTCTGTAAGTCAGCTGTTCAGTCGACTGCAGTGATTCTTAAATGAATCACAGTAACCAGCCTGTACGCAGAGATGGCCTTTGCAGACGAATGGAAGAACTCATCCACCAAAAAACACACCAGGACCGGGCGTCGGTCCATTCAACACTTTCGACGGCCTTTCGGACAACTTCTGGACAAATGCTGTTGACTTTCTTCCCCATATTCTGATAGGAAATACACTCAGAACTCTTGAAAGGAATTGCATTAGATCGTACCAGAGCGTTAAGTAGCCACTAAGTGTATGATTATATTCCACAAGCATGTTTGGCCAAACAAACAGTTGGAGGAAACATAAATGCTGCCTGGATGTGACGTCTTTTAGTCATATTCTCAGAAATTGTTGCAACGCCAGAGTTTAGTTGTGCAAAATTGGTAAGAAGTAAAGACAGATATTTCTAGTGTCGTCCAGGGAACAATTAATCCTCTGCTCTGTTGTGGATATATTTATCCTGGCAAGTATGTGAACAATGCTTCTATCACAGCTGCTCACCTAATTTAAGAAGTACATAAATACCCTAATGCATTGAAGGCTTAGAGAAGAGATCGGGGTGAACATACGTAGCTCTGGACATAGGAAAGAGTCTAAGATCTTTTCAGGTTGGGTGCAAAATCACTTGGTATATGAAAAGTCCAATAGTAGTAATGATTTTAGCTGTCAGGAGCAGGGCAAAAATAAATATGTTAAATGTGAATGAATTGCAGATATAAACTGTAATCCAGGAAAAAATACATCCCACACAAAACATAAGCTAACACAACATTTCAGTAGTCCCAACTAAATGAGAAAATGGAATAAACTAAATCGATATGAGTCTTAAATGGTCTTTGATGATCAGCGGCTTTGAAAAATGTCACAACAATTATTCACATGACTTTCTCTTGATTTAGAACCACCATGGTGAAGATTTGGTACGTTTTAGCGACATTTACTACTTGTTTAAGTTCTAAAAAACATCCTGATATGGTTTTAAAAAATATCTAGACTGTTCAGGTTCATTGTAACAACGGGAATAATAATGTGTTTTGAACAAAGGACATACAGTAAGTGCATATTACTGTATTTTCCCCCTTTTCAAAAATTCAAGGATTAGTTGTTCTTCAACAAAAGGTTGCATAACGAAATGCATTATCCATTTACGCAACACAAACACGAGAAAAGAAAACAGAAGACAAATCATAGAGCCGTCCTGAAGATCATTTTCAGTAATGTGTAATGCTCAACAGCAACAAAACAAAAAGGTAAGGTTCTTCTAACGAGGGGGGGGGGGGGGGAAACATGTCCATCAAATTTGACGATTGATTTCCAAACATCACCGCCAATTATGTCCTTTCAGTCGGACAACTCACGTGTTTCTCTGATATGTTTATTAGAAGCAGCATATAGTTTGAGCTTGACGTCTAGGCTCGGGCCTCACTCATTTACTTACATAGAACATTGAGTGATGATCAGATAACTAACCCCCCCCCCCACCCCCCCACCGAGCCTACAGGTGGATGCTGGGGCAAGTGAGCAGCAGCATTACCATTAGCAAGGCAGAGGCAGATCTGGCAGCTTAAATAGAGCGGCAGGTTTAGGAGAATGTGTTTGGTTGGTTGTCAGAGGGACGAGGCGAGTCGCGTGTAACTGTATCTTTGGTACTAGGGTTGACTGTCTGAACTAGCTTTCATGCTTCGCTCCCTTTCTTAAGCTAAGAATCTGAAAATACACATCAACAATGGCAGTTTGTAAACACAGTTCTCCTGCATGTTACCATCTTTACAAAAGAGGTCCAAATCCAATATTTCAGCTGCTCAGTTGACTTAGAAAACGCCATTTGGACATAAATCCTGTTTACTGTGGACTGTTGATTTTTCTCTTTAGGCTCCCAGCGGGCCCAAGAGCTGTCAATAGCATCGACAACGAGACAAATGGCCCTGCACTCCGGACTCTAACTGCACCCTTGGAGTCTGTTAAAACCCCTGCTGTCGGCTGGAGTGCACGGCGCTCCTGAATCAGGGCTATCGGCAGAGCTTTGTGTCGCCATGCTGCTGGCAGGTACAGTGTCTCTCTGCAGGGAAATCCCTGACAGCACGTATGGAGGTAAGCACCGACTGTCTTTGTAAATAAAGCTGCAGAGTAAAGAAGCTCAAATCACCGTTACTCAAGCGGTGATCGGATACAGTTCAGAGATGTTGGTGGGGTTGACTTCACATGAACACAAACTGCTACTTAGCTAAATATTCAAGGTTTAAATAATGCAAATGACCTAAAAAACTACGGGATGTTAGTGATGCTCTAGATAATTCAGGTAGCATGCAGCACTGACAGGAGGAATTGTATCTGATGCAATTGAACACTTAACAGCTCCTTTAGCTGGACGATGAAAGAAGTAGTTCCTGAGGAGAATCAAATATACTTTAAATAACAAAATGACCAATAAAAAAGTACAATTATGGTCGGATAAATTGTGTTTTCTCATAGGTTGTTGTGCCGAATGAGCTTCCATACAACTCTTATTCTATTTTATTCAAACCGAGACTTCTGTCTGACGTCTGTAACGTGTCGACTTGATTTCTCAAACCTTAGTCTTGTGTATGAAAGTCCTGTGATCATTTGCCACCCTAGTTCTACTTTTCCTCCAATGAAAATGGCTTTGAACACTAGAGGGTGCATCTAAAAGGAAATATAAATATGGGTCGTAATAATCAGCTCTCACAGATAACCCATACGGCCCTTTGTTTGCTGAAAACTGATTTGTTTTTGATGTGGACCTGCTTTAAATTAGGGCAGGGGGACATCTCCATATGTAACTGTGTGCAGGGTAAATCCAAATAAGCCAGTCTTTGCACATCCTGGCCAAGCATGCAGATTTCTGAAGCTCTCTTTACTCGGCACACACTGATCTGTTTCAAAACTGAATTGATAACGTTTCCGCTTCAAACAGGTACGATGTGCTGACACAAGGTCATAAAAAAAGGGGTGGAAATGGAGGTGAACTGCCCACATCTTTATACACATCTCCTGAAACATATTTATGGGATAGCGATGAGGTGAACTGGTCATTATTTAGTGCTAACTTGTGCAGTTGTATGAAGCTGAAAAGAGCATGCATGCACAGCTAATATATAATGTTTAGTCAAATACATAAAATAGGTTGTTTCAGGTGTTCCATGTTTGTTTGGATCTGTTTCAGGGACTCGGAGGCTTTGCTTTATGTACAGCTTATATCTGAAGGTCCAGCCTGAGAAAGCTGCGCCCTCCAGAAGGTTTTATGGTATCGTTTCAGCATGAAAAGTGAGGGTTAGCCGCCGCCTTTCTGCGGAGCTGCTGCCGCAACACAATGACAAGACAATACTGCAGATAGACATCTCAACACAGTGTGTGTGTGTGTGTGTGTGTGTGTGTGTGTGTGTGTGTGTGTGTGTGTGTGTGTGTGTGTGATGGTGATGAATGAGTGTGCTACCCGCCCTGTAGGGTAATTCATTTCTCAACCTGAACAACACTTACTGTCACACTGAACAGGATTAATAGAGGACCACAGCACACACACACACACACACACACACACACACACACACACACACACACACACACACACACACACACACACACACACACACACACACACACACACACACACACACACACACACACACACACACACACACACACACACACACACACACACACACACACACACACACACACACACACACACACACACACACACACACACACACACACACACACACACACACACACACACACACACACACACACAGCCCTTCTATGTCCTTTGGGACCAGGAATCCTGCGGTTCTGCAGGAAATTATATCATAAGGCGTTGTGACAGCGCTCCTGGAGGACCAATGAGATCATGAGCTGACCTTCACGCTCTGACTGAAGTTTTTATACAGAAAAAAAAAATCTTAATTGGCTGATAAGAGGCAGAGTCACGAGTGCAATTTTAAGGGTCACTCAACACAAATTGCAAAAAATATATTTTCCACAATGAGGCTGAATGGTTAATGTGATGTGTCATGACAGGACATTTAAAAACTACATATAGTAAAGTCCCATTCATGTTCTCATGGACCATGTTGGTGACTAAAGAGGCTGAGGGGCCCAGATCCCAGTACACTTGAGTCCAGTTCATTTGAACACTTTGTACCCTACTCCGTGCCGGGGTGCACTTCCTAAAGTGATCCTGAGTACGGTTCATGTGGACAAAAACACGGAGCTAGAGCTGTTTGACTGGCATGTCGTTTCTTAACAACTCCTGTGTCCTCCAAAATCTACATGCAATTAATTCTGGTACTAACTTTCCTTCTGTGAATGCTTTATTCTACATTTGATTTAGCTCACACCTCTAACTTAAGAGATTACGATGAACCATGGTGATACAAGTGTTGAAAAGTAAGAGTCCTGCAGGTGTATTAGCTTCAATTAAGCCAAGTGTTGTTAGCCAAGGAGCAACACACATGTTTTCAGTCTAAAAATATGTCCTAATATTGAATTACTGACTGGGCTTGGACTGTTGTGTGTGGTGTTGGACTCTCGCAATTCGAACCCCTTTCTACCATGTAGGCACAACATGTAAAGCTGTGTAATTACATTTTCTTGGATATAAAACAACCTCTATAATAATAAAAATGATGAAACTGATATGTCCTTTTGGTTTTATGATATGAATAAGAGATGAACCATTGTGTTAGAAAATACCTGGTTGTTTAATCAAAAGGACAAACCTAAGCCAGCTACGATTCCCAAGGTGCACTTCACTAACAGACTTCCAATCACAAAGCTTTACATCCTTAATATTAATTCATAGAAACATCCAACACTTTCCCATTTTGGATTATTTTCAGGGTAATTTAATGACAACAGAGACGTGATTTGTTCCGAACAGCATCGACAAAGCTTTCTGAGTTTGATAGCTCTTTTCAATACCAGCTGAGGCTCGTGGGAATTTGTAGTATTTAGAGTCAGAAATACCAGCTCAAACCGTTCACACACCGAGGAAAGAAATGCCCCAAAAACAATTTCATTTGAGTTGTATTTTTCAGTTTTCACTAAGAGTAAAGAGTAAGCGCTCTCACCCTTCTCAGGTTTTCATGTCTTGATGCACCTGCTCTATTCTGAGTCTATAGTGAGTCACAGTCTACGAGATGTGTTGATTTTATTTATCTTTTTCACACTTTTATTGCTTCTACGGGAATTTTTAGTGTTAGAATGCTTAGTGTTAAAACAACATAGTCAGAAATAAAAACACCAAAGAGAGGCTGTGAATCTCCAGGGGGCGGGGGAGCATTTCCTGCCTAGCAACAACCTTTTCAGAAATGGGAGGAATAAAACAACATTTATTTTGGCAAAAACAATTGAAATATATATTCAGTATGTTTAAATGTAAGTTGTATATTTCCTTTACACAGGGCATTTTCTAGAAAAACACAGTATGAGGTGCTAATGTCATTTCCCGCCAAAGTTGAGCCCCGCCCACTTTCCGGTGAAACTCCTGCATCAGAGCGAAGCAGAAGATAACAGTGTCTTCAGGTCTTAAAGCTGCTGAGTCATATATTGCACCTCAAACTACAAATAAATCCAGACTTGCGGTTTCTTTACTTCCTCTCCAGAAAAAAGGAGAGTAAAAGAAAGGGTCAGAAATCTCAGTCTCAGTGTCAGCCTGCTGCCCGCCACTCGTCCCCCGGCAGACCCACCGGACATCCATCCCCTATTTATTCTCCTTAAGCTGTCTCTGCCGTCTGACCAGACATCTGACCCCATCTCCATATCTCTGGACTCATTAAACCCTTTCTGAGCAACAGAGATATTGTTTTCTGGCATCACTTTAACATTTTACGGGGAAAATCTGCATTTTGGTTTGAGGGCGTAAAACCCCGCCTTTACATATATACGTTTTCATATTGCAACAGACTTTGGTCAACAACTGTAGTTAAAACTTCTATTTCCACTACATTTCAGAAGCCAGTTATACTTTACTTACTTTACAGATTCAAATGAACACAAATCAACTAATAAATGATGATGACTGATTATAGATTGAGCTACCCAACGATATATAGTAGTTTATGTTTCATAGTTAAAGTGGTGTAAACATGAACACAACAGTAATTATGATTGAGCTTTGTGGATAATCAGGACCTTTACCTGTTTGGCTCCTTCCAAAAGATCCTGTATATTCATAATTTTAGGTCCAAATTGATCTAATTCTGAGGGTTGAAGGAGTGTTTTTCGTGGGGGGTGTGCGTTTAACAACCGCAACAAGAGCTACAAGTAAATCACAGAGTAGGTTACTGCAGAGAGGACGATGAGTCAGCTGTTTGTTTAGGGGTTGTGCAGGTAGAGGAATGTGTATTAAAAGTAGAAATTGAGAATGAAGATTTAGATTTATCCTCGATATCTTGGAAAATGTATCGTGAAAGTGTGAAGATTAGTTCTATCAGCCAGCGTGAAAATAGTTGTTAAGTAGCTAGAAAGCTGCTGTCAGATGTTAAATGGCCCTGCTGCTTTCCTACTCACACAAACACACACACTGTCTCTCTGCCTCCCACACACACCAACACACTGACGACCCCCCAACCCGCCCGTCAGAGGAAGCTTGTTTCCTTTCAATGAGCTGCAAATTAGACTGACCCTTCCTACAACCCACAACCCACAGTGACACGCACACACACACACACACACACACACACTCTGGCCTCTCTCTATCCGTCTTGGCTCACTCGCTCTCTTTCTTTTCACTTTGCCTCCTCTCTTTAGAGGCCCTGTCATGCCCTGACACACAGAATGGGCATCAGTCTGACCACACACACATGCACACTCATGCACACACATTCACACACATACATGCAGCAGACAGACATGGGAAATTAGGGGGAGAGGGTCATTAACTCGACAAAAAAGGCAGAAAAGGCATGAGAATGGTTAAAGAAGCAGCTGATGGATGGAGGAGGAGGAGGACGGACAGAAGATGTGCTGACAGGACTGACAGATGGAGGTTTGGGTGGAGGAGTGGAGGAATGTGTAGATATCTGGATGCATGTTTGCAGGGATGGACTAACAATAATCTGGATGTGAGGCTTTTGTGATTCCCCTGTTATTATTATTTATTGAGACAAAATGCAGGTGGTGTGTTTATTGTCAATGTAGTGAGAGGATGCTGCACCTGTTGCATGGAGTGTGTGAGTGTGTGTGTGTGTGTGTGTGTGTGTGTGTGTGTGTGTGTGTGTGAGAAACTCCCTCTGGAGGAAACACAGGGATCTCTACGGATGTACAGACAACAATTACAGGATAACTTCGACACCAGGCCAGTTCTGCAGTGATAAACACCATATTTTTGGTCGATTTCTGAGCCGATCCAGCGACGCGTTTTCCTGGAGGATAACGGATATTGGAGATAATGATTTCACAAGTCACAACAAATGTACAAAAATATGGAGCATCGTATGCAGAAGAGTGGCTTTAGGGGTTTAAAAGTTCCTCCGACGCCTCCAATAGTCGCAGCTCTCACTGATATGAGGGCATACAAATTATTAGCCAGAGTTCTCCTCTGTTTCTCAGGGCTTGAGTTCGTGCAGCAGCAGTGATCCTGCCTATTAGAGTTAACTGTGAGTGTGTGTGTGTGTGTGTGTGTGTGTGTGTGTGTGTGTGTGTGTGTGTTAACTTTTTGCTCTCTAAAGTTGCCAAAAAGCGGCTTTAACTTGAAAAGCCGACATCAGCTGCGGCTCCAAATCAGCTGTTACTAAGCAACAGCCCACAGGTTCCCCACTGTACAGCTACTGTAGCTAAAACAGGAGTGTGTGTGTGTGTGTGTGGTCAGACACGGCCGTCCTCTCGGGGGCCGGCAACATCAGCGCTAAGACGAGAGAGAGAGAGAGAGAACAGGGGATGGGTGTAGTAACCATGGCAACAACAATGGTGTGTGTGTGTGTGTTTAAATAAATTCATAGTGAGTGGTTAATTAACTCTGAGGCACTGCTCCTCACAGCAGGAAAGCCTGCTCACACACTGTTAAACACTGATGGACACACACACACACACACACACACACACACACACACACACACACACACACACACACACACACACACACACACACACACACACACACACACACACACACACACACACACACACACACACACACACACACACACACACACACACACACACACACACACACACACACACACACACACACACACACACACACTTAAATAAGTGAGAGTTGTTGAGTAAAGTGCAAGCTGTGATATTTTATCAATACGAGGAAGGAAAATATAGTTGTCTTGATTTCCTCTTTCTCTCCATCTCATCATCTTATTTCCTCTCCTTCCTCTCCTCCTTCAGTCTCTCCTCCTTCAGTCTCTCCTTCCTCTCCTCCTTCAGTCTCTCCTTCCTCTCCTCCTTCAGTCTCTCTTCCTCTCCTCCTTCAGTCTCTCTTTCCTCTCCTCCTTCAGTCTCTCCTTCCTCTCCTCCTTCAGTCTCTCTTTCCTCTCCTCCTTCAGTCTCTCTTTCCTCTCCTCCTTCAGTCTCTCCTTCCTCTCCTCCTTCAGTCTCTCTTTCCTCTCCTCCTTCAGTCTCTCTTTCCTCTCCTCCTTCAGTCTCTCCTTCCTCTCCTCCTTCAGTCTCTCCTTCAGTCTCTCTTTCCTCTCCTCCTTCAGTCTCTCCT
Organism: Eleginops maclovinus; assembly: GCF_036324505.1. Lineage (NCBI taxonomy): Eukaryota > Metazoa > Chordata > Actinopteri > Perciformes > Eleginopidae > Eleginops > Eleginops maclovinus. The sequence continues at coordinate 25,143,775 of NC_086349.1, read as the reverse complement.
TCCTCTCCTCCAGTCTCTCCTTCAGTCTCTCCTTCCTCGCCTTCTTCAGTCTCTCCTTCCTCTCCTCCTTCAGTCTCTCTTTCCTCTCCTCTTTCAGTCTGTCCTTCAGTCTCTCCTTCCTCTCCTCCTTCAGTCTCTCCTTCCTCTCCTCCTTCAGTCTCTCCTTCCTCTCCTCCTTCAGTCTCTCCTTCAGTCTCTCTTTCCTCTCCTCCTTCAGTCTCTCCTTCGGTCTCTCCTTCCCCTCCTCCTTCAGTCTCTCCTTCCTCGCCTCCTTCAGTCTCTCCTTCCTCTCCTCTTTCAGTCTCTCCTTCAGTCTCTCCTTCCTCTCCTCTTTCAGTCTCTCCTTCAGTCTCTCCTTCCTCTCCTCCTTCAGTCGCTCCTTCCTCTCCTCCTTCAGTCTCTCCTTCAGTCGCTCCTTCCTCTCCTCCTTCAGTCTCTCCTTCAGTCTTTCCTTCCTCTCCTCCTTCAGTCTCTCCTCCTTCAGTCTCTCCTTCAGTCTCTCTTTCCTCTCCTCCTTCAGTCTCTCCTTCCTCTCCTCCTTCAGTCTCTCCTTCAGTCTCTCCTTCCTCTCCTCCTTCAGTCTCTCCTTCCTCTCCTCCTTCAGTCTCTCCTTCAGTCTCTCCTTCCTCTCCTCCTTCAGTCTCTCCTTCCTCTCCTCCTTCAGTCTCTCCTTCAGTCTCTCCTTCCTCTCCTCCTTCAGTCTCTCCTTCAGTCTCTCCTTCCTCTCCTCCTTCAGTCTCTCCTTCCTCTCCTCTTTCAGTCTCTCCTTCAGTCTCTCCTTCCTCTCCTCTTTCAGTCTCTCCTTCAGTCTCTCCTTCCTCTCCTCCTTCAGTCGCTCCTTCCTCTCCTCCTTCAGTCTCTCCTTCAGTCGCTCCTTCCTCTCCTCCTTCAGTCTCTCCTTCAGTCTTTCCTTCCTCTCCTCCTTCAGTCTCTCCTCCTTCAGTCTCTCCTTCAGTCTCTCTTTCCTCTCCTCCTTCAGTCTCTCCTTCCTCTCCTCCTTCAATCTCTCCTTCAGTCTCTCCTTCCTCTCCTCCTTCAGTCTCTCCTTCCTCTCCTCCTTCAGTCTCTCCTTCAGTCTCTCCTTCCTCTCCTCCTTCAGTCTCTCCTTCCTCTCCTCCTTCAGTCTCTCCTTCAGTCTCTCCTTCCTCTCCTCCTTCAGTCTCTCCTTCCTCGCTCCTCTCATCTTTTGAACTTATCCTCTGCACTTCCCTTATCTTCTTATCTTTAATTTAATGGATTTTTCTGTCTCAGTTTACCCTCGTTGATTCCTCCCTTCCCTCCTCTCTTATCCTCTCTCCTCTCTTCTACTCCCACTTTCTCCTCTCTCTTCTCTTAAACAAAATGAATAAAACTAAACATGGTGGCCAATTATTTTGTAAATCGATACATTTTTGCTGTCATTTTAATGCAAAAATGTCCAAAGATGGAATTGATCCTCTCAAATCAGAAGATCTCCTCTTTAATTCAGTCGCATATCTTATTAAAATAAATCTCTCTGAGTTTTGGGCTGACAATAAGTCATTCTATCAGACTTTGGAGGAGTTTCATGCAGGATTGAGGATCAAGTTGTTGTTTAGTTTATTTTAAATCAAGTGTTAGATCCCACCAGAGGTTTCAGAGTTCATGGCGTGGATTTGCGAGTTGATCAGTATAAATTATATTTAGAAATATGAATTTTATATAAGCCTAGTTTGGGGTAACGTTAAGAAATCAACTCATTTAGTGTTTGAGAGGATTACTTTATAATCAACACACTATTTTCAACCTATTGCTTTGTTATTTTGAGTCTATTGCTCTTGATTCTAAACTTTTATTCTATAAACATCTCATTTCTATATTTAACACCAGATTTTCCCCTCAGGAGTAAATGAAGTTTCAAATGACAAAAAGGACACTGTCCATATTCTCTCCTCTCCTCCTCTATCAATCCCTGTCCTTCTCCTCCTTTCTCTTTTTCCTCCAGCTCTTTTTATATCTCCTCTCTCCTCCTTCACCTCCTCCTCTCCCGGAGGTCAGAGGGTGACAGGATGCGCCCATCACGTCGCGCCTCGATTCAGACGTCTTTTGTGTTCATCACCTCCGATGGCAGGGTGTGTGTCACCGAGACATTGTTGAGTGACAGGTTGTATCTGACGGCTATCAAGACCACACACACACACACACACACACACACACACACACACACACACACACACACACACACACACACACACACACACACACACACACACACACACACACACACACACACACACACACACACACACACACACACACACACACACACACACACACACACACACACACACACACACACACACACACACACACACACACAGTAGATAAGATAAATCAAGCTGCTCACGGGTCAACACTCACTCGGTACCGTCAGAGCTCAGACATTTAGGCTCTGCAGGTTTTACAGGAACAACACAGACGAACAAACGGAGACGCTAAAGATCTCCATAAAAGAGAAAGTCATTAGAGCTGAAACCTGTTTCCAATCACTTTTGCCTTCTGGATATTCGATAAATGCCAAACTAAACTCATGCAGTCTGGATTATTTCAGTAATAAGGAATCAGGAAATTGTCCGCCTCATATCAGCATGTCTTCATCCTCCAGCTATGATGTAATGTTTTCATTATATAATTAAAGTCTCTTAATAAATACTGTCTGCATTGTGTTTACCGGTACAGCCATTAAACCAGTCCTGGAATGCCCCATTGTTACGGGGGGATGTCCGATCATCACAACTGGCCTTTAAAAGACACCAGATTTAGCCTTTTGTGTCTTTCCTTTCCTGCAGTCTGTTATAATGAAGCTCAGCGCAAGTTCAACCAGGAAGACCGTCTTTATATCAAAATAAATTCACATATTTCCATTTTAAAGATAAGATAAGATGTACCTTTATTAATCCCCGTGGGGAAATTCAGGAGTTTAAGCAGCAATAGAGTGAGAAAGAAAAACAGTAGAGGTTCACACAAGGATGATAAAATATAATAAAATAAAATAATAAATAAAATAATAAATAAAATAAAATAATATAAAATAATTAAATAAAATAATAAATAAAATAAAATAATATAATAAAAATATATTATAAAATAAAATAATATAAAATAATTAAATGAAATAATAAATAAAATAATAAATAAAATAAAATAATATAATGAAATAATATAATAAAAATATATAATAAAATAAAATATAAAATAATAAAATAAAATAAAAATAATATAATAGAAATATATAATAAAATAAAATAATATAAAATACAATAATATAAAATAATAAAATAAAAATAAATAAATAAATAAAATAAAATAATAAATAAAATAAAAATTATATACAGGTAAGTAACTGTTGGATTAAAAAGGGATTAAATTAACATATATATATTTTGGAGTCCGTATTGTTAAATATGTTTACATGTATGTGTGCAGAAAAAAAGGGCAGGTCAAAGTCATTGTTCAAACAGTGCAGGCTTTATGTGCCATCCGGTTATTGTTAAGTTAGGTATTGTTAACTTCCGTATCTGACTACGCTCACCTGTCCCAATCAGCGATAGGGGGGCGTTCACTCCCCAGCTAAACCTATCACTTCGTCTCTATTACCACAAGCCAATCACAACGCATTGTCAAACCTTTAAGTCTGACAGCTGTTATCGCAGGTGACTCGACGCAGCCCTCATCCACCCCTTCCACCTCCCGTTCCTCCGAATCCAGGGTTCACGTCAAGCTTGGTTTTCCCCTCCTGCATGACCATTACATGCATGTGTATTCTTGGCAGTAAATAAATATATTTTTACATTAAAACAAGCCTCTCTGATTGAAATAGGTTTTACTGCATGTAAAGTAAAACACAGCTGTTGTCACCCTGATCACAACGAGTCGTTTCAGGTTCTTGGGTGCATAAGAAATCTTTGTGCTGTAAATAAAGAGCCTTAAAGAGAGACTGAGACTCATTCTGTCCAGATGTTGTAAAGGTGTAAATGAATCCATTCCTCCACGACACAACCTTAATCTTCACCCCCCCGACTGTGACTACAGTGGCTCCAGATTTCAACACATGCGGGGAGCAGCGGGCTGTTAATCTGATCTCTGCTCAGTTTAACCAGGTAATGATCCGTGTGTGGGAGAGAGTCAATGCGAGTATGAAGAGGAGGTGTAAACGAGGCCAAAGTCCTCAGGATAATGTTTGTAATTATGTTGAGCGACTCATATTTGAACAGATGTTTCAAGAGGAGCGGAAGATCAGTGGAGTCTGGAGCTCTGGGTTTTAAGGTTTAAGGTTAATCTATCGTCTAGGGAGAACATTTTCTTTGATTGAGGGAATTTTCCTGTATTAAAACCAGTTCTCACAGTAAGTATGAGCAAATGCTGCTTTCCATTTACTTTGGAAGTCAGAGGTCTGAACTGGGAGTGACGTCCCATCCGAGTCAGAAAAAGATGAACTCCTGCAGGAGAGTTGACGCCTTGTTTACAGCGTTAGCAGTCTTAGCTACTGATAGCAATACCGGTTGATAACTACACTTTATTTTGTGAATCCAAACATCGAAGCAACATCTCCACAGACAGAAGACGAGCACTACCATGTACAGTTCATTTAATGTGACAATAAAAACAGAAGAGCTAAACATGTTAAATTATCAAAGTGTTCTCTTAAGGGTTTAAAGCAGAGACTTCATTTTGAATAATTACCTCCTATGAACTCGGGTATGGCGTATATCTCAGAGTTTAAGTAGGAACCCATGGGGCGTCCCAGTTGAAATTTCCAACTTGGAGAATCCCACTTCCCAGTACAATTGGAATGCACCATTAATACACAGGTATGTAGTAAATACACCAACGACTTGACTCACAATGTTGATTTTAAAATGATCGTTTTGCTAAAACCAAAAAGGTCTGCCCCTGCTGAACCATAGAGCAAGGTACGTTGAATACTTTGTGTAATTTGAAGAAGTCGAGATAAAGTCTCAGAGTAAATGAGTCATTCAAAAACAAAAAGTAAAGAAGCTCAGTTTCGTTAGATCTCTGTCTTTTGTCAGAATATTTACAGAGCTAATAAAGTTATCCACATTCTGCGAGCCAAGTGCAAAGCTGATATAGGACGTCTGTTTCTCATCAATTTACGTCAGATAAACACCAGGAAAATCTCCTGAACGATAAACAATGGAGGTGTCGTAACCACGATTGGCTGACTGCAACACCATCAAACTCCATCTTTGTTATTGATTTAATTAAAAGACTCACACTGGCAGAAAACAATATATCGAGCGTGCTGTTCCTGCCTGAGATCTTAAACTGATTGACACGGGGAGATAAGATCTGCCGCTGACGTACGATGTGTTGCATTCCTTCAGGAAACACAACGTGTGTTCAAATAAATCATCACTGTATCTCTTCGTTAGCACTGATGATATTTCACCCAAAATGTTGCTGACACTGAGACCTGTAGGCTACACACACACACACACACACACACACACACTTAATCATAAAATAAATGCTGAATAATAAACCCTTTAACGATGTGAACCTGCCTGATGTGTGTGAGTGTGTGTGTGTGTGTGTGTGTGTGTGTGTGTGTGTGTGTGTGTGTGTGTGTACACTATTGACATTAATTAAAGAGAGGAGTTTTGTGGTTTGGCTCTGTCACACGTTCAGTGTGTGTGTGTTGCTTCTTTCTTATTTCATGACAGCTTTTTTTTTACAGTTTTTAATTTGACAGTTAAAAGAGAAATTAATCACTAGTGTCTTCATTGCAGATACATCTCTGCTCTCACTTTGACCTATTTACCCAAATATTCTTCTTTATTTGGGTACAGCAGTAGAAGACAGACAGGAAGTAAACACTAAAGGGTACAGCAGAAGAAGACAGACAGGAAGTAAACACTAAAGGGAACAGCAGAAGAAGACAGACAGGAAGTAAACACTAAAGGGAACAGCAGAAGAAGACAGACAGGAAGTAAACACTAAAGGGTACAGCAGAAGAAGACAGAGGAAGTAAACACTAAAGGGTACAGCAGAAGAAGACAGAGGAAGTAAACACTAAAGGGTACAGCAGAAGAAGACAGACAGGAAGTAAACACTAAAGGGAACAGCAGAAGAAGACAGACAGGAAGTAAACACTAAAGGGAACAGCAGAAGAAGACAGACAGGAAGTAAACACCCACAGGAACACGGGATGGGCTCTGGCAGGGTTTAAAGAGTGGTTCATGGAAAATCTGAAGGAAGCAGAATGAGTCAGTTCAGCTTCATTACCAAACTTGGCTGCTCAGTGTGTGTGTGTGTGTGTGTGTGTGTGTGTGTGTTCAGACAGCCTCCTATCAGATCTCTATCAGGTTATTGATGACTGAGACTCTGATCGATAATCAGAGAGGTCACCTCTGTCCTCCGTCACCTCCAGCTCTGTTTCTCACTCTCTCCTCCCTCCTTCACTCTTCATCTATATTTACTTTCTCCCTTATCCAGCTTATCTTCACAGTCTCTCTCTCTCTCTCTCTCTCTAACTCCCCCCGTTTTCAGTGCTGTCTGGAATCTATCATTTTGTGTCAATGTGCGTTTTGTTACCATTAATACACACACACACACACACACACACACACACACACACACACACACACACACACACACACACACACACACACACACACACACACACACACACACACACACACACACACACACACACACACACACACACACACACACACACACACACACACACACACACACACACACACACACACACACACACACACACACACACACACACACACACACACACACACACACACACACACACACACACACACACACACACACACACACACAGTAGTACAGTGTTCGGGTCCCATTAAACAGATTCCAGTCTGATTACAGACCGCGGGACAGACAGTAAAACTCTTCACTGCCTCGTCTTCACTTCCTCTGTCCTGTTATTCGTCACCGCAGCAGAGAGTGATGTCGGTCTGCAGATCAGAAGTAAAACATTTCAACAAATGCTGGATGAGTTCCTGCTGACTTTTGACTCTTCACCCAGGGACCAGAAACACCAACATCAAACAACATTTTGAGATAAGATGGGTTCCATGTGCTCCATGGAACCCATTCTGCTCATTTCTAGGTTCATATTTGTATCTGATTCCTCTCCTGGGACATGTCTCCATGCTCTAATGTTCAAAAAGCTTTATGTTTCTCATACTGCCTGAGCTGCAGCACCTCTTTTCACCCTCTGTCTAAAACCAGAGCCCAGTCTGCTCAGCTTGGTTAGCTGGCCGGCTCTGTTGTGATTGGTCCAACCGGTTAGAGATGTCCCACCCCTTAGCCTATCACATACAATGTGTTAGAGCGCCAGCCAACAGAAGTGCAAGTGTAATAAAGTGATGTCATTTTGTTCCGGAAGTAAACAAAGGAGTCCAATGGAGGCGTTACAGGCAGTGTGGGGGGGGGAACTCACAAGGATTTCAGCCTTTGCAGACCATTTACATGCACAAAGACCCATATAAAAACACACTACAGGAGAGGGAAAACCCCAAACAGCATAGCAGAACTGATCTTTAGAAACCAGCGTGCAGCATCCAGCTAACAAGAGGACATTGATTTGTTTTTGATACTTTTTCATTGTCTAAGATCATATCCAAAGGGACTCTTCACAAATCTTGTGCATGAATTGCCTTGGTCTCAGACACACGCAAACCAAAGCACAGCCTTCAGTGAAATCCGCAGTGGTTCAAAAACATCAGATTAGTCATTTCAAGGGTCTTTTTTTTTGCTGTGAAAGAGAACAGAGTGTCTCCTCTGTTCTTCCACACAATCGAATCCTTCACAACATCCTCCTCATCCTCTCCACTTTTGTTGCTGTGAGAGAAAAAAGGCTCTCTGATGACAGAAACCAGACACAGCCTCTGACACACACACACTGACACACACACACACACACAGTGGATTACGCTGCATCTGCTCCTGGTTTTCGTTATAAAGAGCAGTGTAATGTTCCAGACATAATCGGACTGATTGTAATCCCAGGTCACGCTGTTACCTGGAAGCGCATACATCAAACATCTGGAGCGCTCCGAATGCATTTATATTTTACTTCCTGTAAACTGCAGGTTCTGTGGATCCGTCTCCGCCCGTCTGTTGGCCCATCTGCCGGGGAACTAAGCGTGTGTCTAATTATCTGTGTGAAAGACGCTTCAACAACGGGGCATCTTTATGCAGCGGCCACCTGCTGCCGTTCACCGGGCGACAAAATGATGTTCAAACGTCCAAATGGAGATTTACATCTGACCTTGGTAACAGCCAAACAAACTTTCACTGAGCTTCTGCCAGCAGCTCGACACACTAAACTTTCAGAAGGTTTTTCCCTCTTAAAGTCGTGCTCAGTCCTCACATAATCTGCAGATCACCTTTGCCATACTGGTTTCAGCAGCACCCACTCTGAGGCTAGGTGAAGTTTGAGGCTGGGATGCTGTCCTAAATGAGGGAGTTGAGGTTTTAGATGGAAAGTATTTTTGGTTTAGGTGGATTCTTACATATAAGAATGACTTTATCAATCCCGGACTGGGACATGTTTGTGTTGCAGCAGCATAAACAATACTGATAATGTCGTGCCACAATTCCTCGTGATAGTTGGATCCTCTTGGCACTGGGGATCTCTTTTCCTAAGTCTTTAGAACTGCTCCTTTCACATCTTGCCTTGAACTTTCCATGAAGAAGTTGTTTGAAAAAGGATTAATCAGGTTGTTCTTTTTTAATATTCGGTCAGGGTGCTGGTTTTTGCTTTGATTCTCAAACACATTTCCGAGACAAAATCTGAACCCGTAGCGTTTACAACAGAGAGGTTTAAGATCTTTAAATACCAGCACACCTACCGACCTCCTGTAGCTGCAGCAATAACTCACACAAAAGATATGCACTAAAAAAAGGTCCCCAGCCTGTGGGGGCAGTGCTATGATCTGGGGTTGCTGCAGTTGGTCTGCTCTAGGTTCAGCAACATGCCCAAAGAATGAGGTCAGCTGACTCCCTGAATATACTGAAGGACCAGGTTATTCCATGAATGGGTTTTTTCTTCCCTGATGGCACGGGCATGTTCCAAGATGACAATGCCAGGATCCATCGGGCTCAGACTGTGAAAGAGTGGTTCAGGGAGCATGAGACCTCACTTTCACACATGGATTGGCCACCACAGAGTCCAGACCTGAACCCGATTGAGAATCTTTGGGATGTGCTGGAGAAGACTTTGCGCAGTGGTCTGAATCTCCCGTCATCAATACAAGATGTTGGAGAAAAATGAAAGCAAGACAGAAATAAATGTTGTGACATTGCAGAAGCTCCTGGAAACGATGCCACAGCGAATGCGTGCCGTAATCAAAGCTAAAGGCGGTCCAACGAATATCAGAGTGTGACCTTTTTTTGGCCGGGCAGTGTATAAAGGTATTGTTAGCTGACTCACTGAAATGATCACAAAAAAACTAAATATCTCTCTGATATCTAAGTGAAACATTTAATGCATTTAAATACCAATCATATCATTTAGCAGAATATTCTTGCTAACTCCGAGAGATATGCTGTAAATGTTTTTACTGTGGCACAACATGGTTAATAGTAAAGGGATACATCTTTATAGCACCTTCCGCAGGGCAGAGATACAAGGTGCCACACTGCTCATCATCTAATCAAATGCTCATTCACACACACTGACTGCTATGCCTTGGGAGGAATTGGGGGGTATCGGACAACAGACTTGAGTCTTTGAGCCCCAGCAAATCATACAGTTAGACCTTAATGTTGACTTACCAAGAAAAAATTCAAACTGCAATTGTTCTTTATCCGTGATGCCGTCTGTAATATATCTGATGTGGTGGTCAGTTTGTAGAAATGATCACAACAGCTTCACATTCAGACGAGAAGAGATGTTTGTCATGAGATTAAAAGCTCTGTAAATTCAATCAAATGTCTTTTAACAGCTCCGTTATGAAAGAGACCCGCAGGGAGGACGGGAGGAGGTGACAGAGGGATGAGTGTGATGTGGGTGTGTGATGATGAGGAGGCGGGCTGAAGTGATAACACCACCTGTCAATTTGAAGGGTTGTTGATGTCTTTCTGTTTGGTTGTTGTTTAACTAACACGCAGTGCGTTGACTCCTGACCCCGGAAACACAACCTGGTTCCTGGAGCTGGGAGGATTCAAAACAGCAGTCCCATACATTCAGGATTAAGGATTATCCATCTGTCAGAGAGGCTGCTGCGATGTTCCTAAACAGGGTGACCCCGTCGACCCCGACCAGACGGACTGAAGCCGTTTAAACAAACATCAGATGATTGAGGTGTTAAATGTATCTGTGAGCTGAGAATGCGACCCAATAAAGACTCTGTTACTTTTCTACCAGCACTGTTGGATAAAGAGGAAAAAATAGTGACATCATTGTGTAACACTTGTACTTCTATTGGCTAGCGCTTCAAGACATTGTACGTGATAGGCTAAGGGGGCGGGACATCTCTAAGTGGTTGACTTATCACAACAGAGCCGGACAGCGAACCAATCAGAGCAGACTGGGCTCTGGTTTCAGACAGAGGGTGAAAAGAGGCAGTATGAGAAACATAAAGAGCTTTCTGAACATTAGAGCATGGAGACATGTCCCAAATATGAACCTTAAAGGTGCATTATATGTCCTCATTAACAAATGTGGAGGCAAACATGTTTAAAGCCCTCTCTCTATCGACAGAAATGAAACATATTCTTGCAATATATCTCCCAGCCCGTGCACGGTACAGACAGCTCTGAGCAAAATAAAGTCAAAGATTCTGAGTAATGAAGACCAAGAGGGAGAATAAGTCGGTATGCAAGAAGGTAAAGTACGTTTCTAGAACTATGAGTAATTTCTCAGATATAATCTGACGTCTGAAAGCACACACACACACACACACACACACACACACACACACAGACCTCATTAGAGGGACCCTGGTTCCTCGACTCTTTACACACTCGCAGACCTTCTGACTCTTAAACAGGAAGTTTAACAAGAAGCCTTCTCACTCGGAGGAAAAAAGTGGACATCTGGGATGTGAGTGTGTGCGTGTGTGCGTGTGTGAGTGTGTGTGTGCGCGTGTGTGTGTGTCCGTGACCTCCTTCAGCGGTTGAGTCTGGGGGTAATGAGGCTCCATCAAACTGTCCAATATCTCAATATCTGACCTTTTTATCAGAAGATCAATGTGTGTGTGTGTGTGTGTGTGTGTGTGTGTGTGTGTGTGTGTGTGTGTGTGTGTGTGTGTGTGTGTGTAATGAGGCTTTGACACACGGTGTGATTCAGTCCGAACATTAGACTGGTGCTAATGGACCGGTTTAGACACGCATGAAGGAATAACAAGCCTCTCTCGGACTCTTTCACACTTTCCGTCTCTCCTTCAGCCGCGCCGTCTCTAACATGTTCCCCGAGCTGACCTCAGAAAACGTTTCACTTCCGTTTCAGCGAAACAGCATCGTGCTTTTAACAGGTCTGAAGCAGCCGTAGAGAGGACATAAAGTCTGTGCGGGAATCAAACACCAATTCAACGGGTCACAGCTGAGGAGAGACGCTGCAGAAACTCTGCACAAACAATCAATATTCAGACCCAGGATTTAATAAAAGGCAGTAGATCTTTTCTTTCCTACAACTTCTCAGAATTGGCTGGACTGCTTCAAGCTTTTCAACACTTAGCTTAAATGTAATTTAGATCTAGGAGCCAAATGTAAGGTCTCTGTTTTAATTGTTCTGCTATTTATCACTCACTATTAGTGAGCATGCATTGGAGCTGGGGGCGCAGTGAGTCGTGGTTTAACCAAATTTCTACGTCAATTTCTTCATAATATTCTAAAGGAATGACAATCTCACTTACACTAAGATAAGGTTATTACTTTATTAAACCCAAACTGGGATTTGTTTTGTGTTGCAGGAGCATAATACAAAGCAAGGCAAATAATTAGAAATAAAAGCAAGAAATAAAGTATAGACATCTCAAAGAAGAAATAGAAATACATTTGAATAAACTGGCATTACAGAAAGATATATATACAGTCGACTATGAAGATAAATAATCTATAAACTACTGCTACAAATGGGACTGTGTTTCCGCCTGTTCTTTGCATAATAAATGGTTGAATGATTGGAAGGAGTGGTGTGGTTTTGTTTGAGGGCACGTGTTCGTCTTCCTGTATGTAGCCACTCACGGCTCATTCTGGGCGGGCAATAATAAATGTTGGTCATGAGGGTCGTGCAATACAGGTCGCCATTGTCGGTAGGTGTGCGTGTGTGTGTGTGTGCAAACTGTGTCTATGAACATAAGGCATGGGTAAACATGCTGTTGTCTTATCGTGTTCTGTGAAGCATGATTTATATCTTCTGTGGAACTGCAGGATGGAGTCCAGAACAGGTTTCCTTTTCAGGGTAATAAAACATACTGTGTCATATCTTATCGGATAGCTTGGTACAGTATTGTATCGCTTCTCTTCACGACGTATTGAATCGGGTTCAAATGGTTTTGTATCGTAACGTATCTTGTTATATCGTTTCACATCAACCGCTTCCTGTTGTTTCGTGTCGTGTTGTATCATGTCCATGTTTGTTGTAGTCTCGTACGATGCTGAAAGTCTGACTTCCTGCCTAAACGTACAACTCTAAACACAAAGCTTTGGACTGTGTGTGTGTGGTCATTAGAGGGGGAGAGAGTTGTGGGTTCAGTGACCCCCCCCCCACACACACACATACAAATAAGTATTTTATAGAACTTCATTCTAAAGATTATCTATCTGCTACAGGTCTAAGCAGGTAACAAGGTGTGTGTGTGAGTGTGTGTGTGTGTTTGTGTGTTTCAGAGAGGGTGGGCGGTTTGAGTCCAGGTTCAATGACACTCCCTGAAACACACATCAGTGTCTGCTGACTCACCCAAGTCCCATACACACCTTACCCTGGTGTGTGTGTGTGTGTGTGTGTGTGTGTGTGTGTGTGTTTATAAAGCTATATGTCAGTGTGTGAACCAACACACTCCTGTCAAAAGCCGGCGCCAACCAGTAGACCCTGACTTTGCAAAAGACATTTGAAATGAACCCCCTCCCCCACACTCACACACACACACAAACACCTTGACATTTTTTTTACCTGGAGGTTAAAAAAAAGTCAGTATTCGAAGCGTTTTAGCAGTCAGAGGAAGAAACAAAAAAGCTTTAAATATATGTGTAACATTTACACACACACACACACACACCTTGAGTTTGTCCACATTCTGCAGCTTTATGTTTTATATTCCACTAAATCTGTTTTTGTCAGACAGCTCTGAACCCTTTTCAGATTGACACAGCCATTGCATTTAATAGTATAACACGGACCGGGATGACTGCCTTCAGACGAGGTTCAGACTGCAGCTCTTCAAACTGTCCTACGGGTTTTAAGTTTCAGGTTTGATTACTCTAACAAGAGTAAAGGATCTCTCCATCACTGGTGCAGTAAATCTTTTCCGTTCATTCCGAACAATTACCACACCCTGGTTTTTAGATGAAATAAAGTAACAGCAGCAACCCAAACAAACAAACAAACAAACAAACAAAGCTTCTGCAGAGCAACACAATCAGCCCTGAAGCACACACACTGTCGCCATCACAACCAGGAAATCAAACAGATACTGCCAAATAAGGGTTTACTTTCCACCGTCTATCTACCTGTCTGAACCACAACCTGTGTGTGTGTGTGTGTGTGTGTGTGTCCTGATGTCTGCAATGAGGCAGTTTGCTCCAGTCTTTCAATAATAGATGAAGGGTTTTTTTTGTAGTAAGCCAGAACCTGAAGAGGGTGGAAAGGACACACACACACACACACACACACACACACACACACACACACACACACACACACACACACACACACACACACACACACACACACACACACACACACACACACACACACACACACACACACACACACACACACACACACACACACACACACACACACACACACACACACACACACACACACACACACACACACACACACACACACACACACACACACACACACACACACACACACACACACACACACACACACACACACACACACACACACACACACACACACACACACACACACACACACACACACACACACACACACACACACACACACACACACACACACACACACACACACACACACACACACTTTATTACAGTCTTTTTAAAGTAATACGGTACGTTACATTATTACTGTCTCTGAACTGCGTTACACTACTTTGAGTTACTTTCACCAAAATCACCGTAAGTGTTTGGCTTTAAAAGCTAAAATGTAGTTATTTGAGCTCATTAGGTAAAGCTATCTATCTGGCAGTACATGCTGAACATTAGGAGAATAGTTAGAAATGAAACTCATGCTCCGTTTCAGTGGGCTGGATAATATGTGATACCGGTAACATGACGTCTCTGTGTGTCATTAATAACATGTTAGTGGAGCCTCTGCACGGCCCCGTGACCTGCTGGATATCAACGAGTATATTGGTGTGTTAACGGGGATTTGACTGACCAGCTTTCTAAAAGCCGGCGATTCCACAGAGGACAGAGGCTGCATATCTTCAACTCTCCGCCACGAGTCTCTGAACTTCTCGGGGTTCAAGCAGCAGAGCAGACCGAGAGAGAAAGTGACCCTCTGTTTCTTCGGCCTGCGCTCACTCCTGTCTCTTTGTTTTCTCCGAGCCTGCAGCTCTCAATCGAGAATCTGTTCCTGCAGCCCTCTGAACCAATAGTAAACAGGCGTACTGAGTCACTGTTCTACCTGCACAATTGTTCCTTCTGGTGTCAGAATGTCTCGCGATGTTTGTGATTTCTTAAAAACTGAACAGCACATAATTTCGGGTTAAAATGCGTTACTGAGAATTGTAACAGGTATTATATTACCCACATTTCAGAAGTACTGCGTTATATCACTGCGTTACAGCTAAAAGTAATACTTTACTGCAACTCTGTTACTTTTGTAACGTGTTACACCCAACACTGTGGGTGTGTGTGTGTGTGTGTGTGTGTGTGTAGAATCGGAGGATGAAACCCTCTTTATTGTCACATGCATGCACACAGCAGAGCACACACAGTGAAATGTGTCCTCTGCATTTAACCCATCCTAGTACTAGGATCAGTGGGCAGCTATCGTGCAGCGCCCGGGGAGCAATGGGGAGGGGGGATTGGAGGTGTCCGGTGCCTTGCTCAAGGGCACCACAGCAGGGCATAGGAGGTGAACTGGGACCTCTCCAAGTAGCAGTCCACTTTCCATATTTCAAGTCTGTTTGGTCGACCCTACGATTCCCAGTCCAAGCCCCTACTTACTGAGCCACTGCTGGACTGTCTGTGTGTGTGTGTGTGTGTGTGTGTGTGTGTGTGTGTGTGTGTGTGTGTGTGTGTGTGTGTGTGTGTGTGTGTGTGTGTGTGTGTGTGTGTGTGTGTGTGTGTGTGTGTGGTCCAGATTGTGTTCTGAATTCCTCTTAAACGTACAACAGGTCGACTGAAGCTCACCTTCTACAGGACTGGGTAGGTCCCTCTGTACAAGGCGGTGGAATAATCTCTGAGTTGATTTTTAGGTAAAAGTTTGTTTACCTAAAAATCTCATTTGAAATCAGTCAGAACAGAGCCAGAAGATTAGCTCTCCATTGCTCAATGCTTTTCTAATGTACTGTTGCACCCTGCAGAGAACAGATCCTCACAATGCATTATTCTGATATTCTTCTTAATTAATGTGAAGCCAGAGTTCTTTGGTTTAGTATTTTACCGACCAACTAGTGAAAAGAAGTGTGGAAGAATATTTATTTGACAAGACAGGCCAGTTTATGATGTCTCGTAGCACCCAGACCAAGATTTATCTCCTGGAATGTACTGTTGTTTATAGAGCTGGTAACACTGTGTCTCTACAGCTATTTATTGCTCAATCTGAGACCTTTTAAACATTAATATTGTTCAGACATCAGGAAAACATACTGCGTGTGACAGGCAATCAAACGGCTACATTACGGTGCAGAAAACTAATCTTCCCATCGCCCGAATAGTAAAAATGTCACAATTCAAAAACTCAGGAGCCACTTTCTCCTTCTTCCAAAAAGCACTTAATAATCCAGTGAAGAACCCGAAGCGTTTATCTGAAGGCTTTCTTTTTATTTTTACGACACAGATTTGTTGATATTAGAATATATATTTGGAGGAAAACCTCAGACTGGCGCTGGAAGTGTTTCTGGTCCTGAGTGAACTTTAGCAATGTGTCAAAGCACTTCAAACCGCTCGGCTTCAAAGAGCTCCATTAGAAGACGGCTTCAAATATTAATAACTGCAGCCAGCCAGCTCGCTCTTTAATCGATACCTCTGACGTGCACACACACACACACACACACAAACAGGGGCAGAGCAACATACCAACACACCCAGATACCACTGTTCTCTCACACACTACGTAGCAGCAGACATCAACAAGACTCTAAATCAGCATATTTTAATGCCACACACACACACACACACACACACACACACACACACACACACACACACACACACACACACACACACACACACACACACACACACACACACACACACACACACACACACACACACACACACACACACACACACACACACACACACACACACACACACACACACACACACACACACACACACACACACACACACACACACACACACACACACACACACACACACACACACACACACACACACACACACACACACACACACACACACACACACACACACACACACACACACACACACACACACCCCGCTTTATATTTTGTGTACATTTTTTACTTTCTTTTTAAATGCTATTTTTATTTTATTGTAATTACATTGCCTTGTTTTTATGCTGCTGCAACGAAAACAAGTCCCAAATTGGGATCAATGAAGTATCCATCCATCCGTCCGTCTGTCCATCCATCTGTCTATCTATCTATCTATCCGTCCATCCATCTATCCATCTATCCATCCATCCGTCTGTCTATCCATCCATCCATCCGTCCATCCATCCATCCGTCTGTCTATCCATCCATCCGTCCATCCGTCTGTCTATCTATCTATCCATCCATCCGTCCATCCGTCCGTCCATCCATCTATCTATCCATCCGTCCGTCCGTCTATCCATCCATCCGTCCATCCGTCTGTCTATCTATCCATCGATCCATCCATCCATCCATCCGTCTGTCTATCTATCCATCCATCCATCCATCCATCCATCCATCCATCCATCCATCCGTCCGTCCGTCCGTCCGTCCGTCTATCTATCTATCTATCTATCCGTCCGTCTGTCTATTTAAGACGAGTGAGAGAGCAAAGTTACTTTTCTCAACTTTCAGAGTTTAAGTTGTATTTGTTCAATAACCTTCCTGACTACAGAACCACAACTAGAAATCTGAAAGTGATCTATAGTATTGTCATTCGTTACGGAAGTGTTTCCTGTTTCACTCGACTACTTCCCAATAGAGTTGTGCAGAGGTGACCTATTTTTGTAGGCCAACCTAAAGTCTTCCATCTTTTTCTAAAGTGGTTCATTCAGCAAGTGTCTCTTGAATGTACGTAGATAAATGGGGTTTGATGGGCGGATTTTCCCTTAATTGCCTCGGTTTTCTTAAAGAGACCCTTTAATGACTTCTATCTTTCCTGTAGTGTGTTGTGCAGGTTTTGGTGCATGTAAATGGTCCGCAAAGACTAAAAATCCCAAAGTTCCCCAACATTATAACGCTTCTATTGGCTATCGCTCCAACACATTGATGGGCTAAGGGGCGGGACATCTCTAAGCGGTTGACCAATCACAACAGAGCTGGCCAGTGAACCAATCAGAGCAGACTGGTCTCTGGTTTCAGACAGAGGGTGAAAAGAGGTGCTGCAGCACAGGCAGTATGAGAAAACATAAAGAGCTTTTTGAACATTAAAGCATTTAGAAAATATAAATATGAACCTGAAAATGTGAGCAATACGACCTTCTGTGGTTTAAATGTTAAAAAGTGTGCTAATATTTCACAGCAGCCAGATCCAGAACACATTTCTCATTAAGGTTATAAGGATGGGTTTGATATGAGACCTCTATGTGGGGTTTCTCTACCTAGAAAAAGAAACGCGCGGTATATAAAACATAATTTCTAGGAGACAGCGCTGCTCCTGGAGCTGTTATGGATACAGCCCTGTACCTGCAGCACAGATTTCATGTCCAACAGACAATTACATTTTTTATGGGCCGAAACTGCAGCTTGTTATGGCAGGAGAAGCACAATGGCACCGTCCTGGCACTGCCACACGGTTATTAATCACAGCTGACAAGTTAAAATGTGTTCTGTGAGAAAAGTGTGTTGGAGGGGAGAATATGAAACCGGCTGGTAACGCCCTCCTCTCCGCTCTGTTGAACTTTGGGGATGGGCTGGAAATTCCTCCGCATGATTTTTTTGCCAAAATAAACCAACTTTGGAAATTGAAAAATGCAGGTTAGTGCCAGACAAAGAGTGTGAACACAGGGATGCAATAAAAGTGCCCAGAGATTACACCGAGACGTGTTGGTATTTAAAGACGTTTGTTGTGTTTCTATGACTACCAGCACACGTCTACAGCTCTTTGATCGGTTGGGAAATGTTGAGATGTAGTTGCACTGAAGCGTGGTTCATGTGCTGGAGCGTTATTGAATTCTGTATCCAAAGGAATCTTTTGGTGAGTGAGCGTTTTCTGTCCCGTTTAAACACTTACACGGAAGAACCTGCATTTACCTCATCTTCAATATCCACAAAACATCTAGCCTCACCAGAGGAGGGAGAAGGTCCTGTACTCGAGTAAAAGTAAAGTAGAAGTACTCGGATCTTGTACTCGAGTAAAAGTAGAAGTACTCGGATCTTGAACTCGAGTAAAAGTAGAAGTACTCGGATCTTGAACTCTAGTAAAAGTAGAAGTACTCGGACCCTGTACTCGAGTAAAAGTAGAAGTACTCGGATCTTGAACTCGAGTAAAAGTAGAAGTACTCGGATCTTGTACTCGAGTAAAAGTAGAAGTACTCGGACCCTGTACTCGAGTAAAAGTAGAAGTACTCGGATCTTGAACTCGAGTAAAAGTAGAAGTACTCGGATCTTGAACTCGAGTAAAAGTAGAAGTACTCGGATCTTGAACTCGAGTAAAAGTAGAAGTACTCGGATCTTGAACTCGAGTAAAAGTAGAAGTACTCGGATCTTGAACTCGAGTAAAAGTAGAAGTACTCGGATCTTGTACTCGAGTAAAAGTAGAAGTACTCGGATCTTGTACTCGAGTAAAAGTAGAAGTACTCGGATCTTGTACTCGAGTAAAAGTAGAAGTACTCGGATCTTGTACTCGAGTAAAAGTAGAAGTACTCGGATCTTGTACTTGAGTGAAAGTAGAAGTACTCAGATCTTGTACTTGAGTAAAAGTAGAAGTACTCAGATCTTGGACTTAGGTAAAAGTAGAAGTACTCAGATCTTGTACTCGAGTAAAAGTAGAAGTACTCGGATCTTGTACTTGAGTAAAAGTAGAAGTACTCAGATATTGTACTTGATAAAAGTAGAAGTACTCAGATCTTGTACTCGAGTAAAAGTAGAAGTACTCGGATCTTGTTCTTGAGTAAAAGTACTCAGATCTTGTACTCGAGTAAAAGTAGAAGTACTCAGATCTTGTACTTGAGTAAAAGTAGAAGTACTCAGATCTTGTACTTGAGTAAAGTAGAAGTACTCAGATCTTGTACTTGAGTAAAAGTAGAAGTACTCAGATCCTGTACTTGAGTAAAGTAGAAGTACTCAGATCTTGTACTCGAGTAAAAGTAGAAGTACTCAGATCTTGTACTTGAGTACAAGTAGAAGTACTCAGATCACATTGACACACTGAAGTAAAGTACCTCAACATGGTACTTAGTTACTTCACACCCCCCTTCCCTCAAGCCTGTCTTTGATCTACTGTGATCATTTTTCTACGGTTACACTTAGATATTCCCAGTTGATGCATGCTGCTTTAGCCTTTATCTGATCCCTGATCTGTTCAACCACTGACATATCTGACCAGGTGAGAGACTGCCCTGAACTGGACTTTTTTGGGGGGGGTTAATTAAGTATGTCTTCTTAAATGTATAACATGTCTAAGAAAGATGTGGATATTCCCAACAGCTTTCACCTTTACTGTGATGCCTTTGCATTTCTTGCACAACGTTACCTGCTTGCTAGCGTGCTAAATATCCGCCACGTGGCTTTGAAATGGCGGAGATGGTGTCCACGTTGCTGACGCCTAGCAGAGGTGTGATTGTGTCTTTTGACCGAGGCATCCTGGAGATTCTTCCTAATTAATAAGACATCCAAGTATTTTGTCCATGCAGCAGATTTAGCGTTTTTGCTAAATCAGCAGGTATGGTAGCATCTAAGTTGGTTTCCAATAGAGCCTGTCAGGGAGGGTTTTATTGATTGCTCTAGTGCCTGCAGGAGAGCTTATTTATATACTTATTAAAAGGTGGAAATTGATCTGACATACGCTGATGGAGGTCCTGGTGAGCGAGATATTGTGTCCGCTCACAGAGAGAAAATCAAAAGTTAATCTGAATGCTGCTTCTAATTAAATGATCAGCTTTCCCTTCACTGAGGCAGAGCGCACTAATGCTTCTCTGTGTGTTGATAAAAGGTGAGTATTTAAGCCCATAAAGGACAAATCACACCTGATAGAAGCCAGCAACACTGCTCAGCAGAAGCCAGGCCCCTGCAGCAGCAGCGCTGCAGACAGGTGTGAAATCACTGAATTGTAAGTTGAGCATTAATTCAGTTTTATCTGTGAGGATATCAAAGACTCCAGGGCTGCTGCACAAGTAACAACACACAGGGAGAAATAAATTACCACCGTGACGGATGAAATGCACTCGTTGACTGTGGGGTAATTAACTTCCTGAGGACAGAGTCTCTGGCTGCAGAGGGAGAGGAGTTGGATGTGAGAGGGGATGTGCGTGGGAGCAGCGGGACAGTGTTTTCATGAATGTTAATGGGGCTTAAATTGTGCCTCTCTCAGTGCTGGTAGCAGTGCATCTGCATAAAGTCAGCGGCTCTGTGGGCGGCAGCAGATTCAGGTTGTGTGATCTGAAGCGGGGAGCAGCTGGTCCTGATCTGTCATGTGAATGGGAAGCACTACTGGGTGAAGCTCCAGACTCTCTGGTTTCTACTGAATCTGCACTTTTGGGTTCTTGGAAGAGATCTTTTTGGAAAGGAGAAGCATGCATTTGAATGTTTGGACAGAGAGGGAAAGAATATGCCGGGAGGTTTCAGTCTGTGCATGAATCTACAGGTTTCAAAAACTCTGTTGCTTATTAATAAACATATTCATGAGGCTGCAAAAAGTAAGCCTGATTTAGTCCATCAACGGGCACACTAGTATCCTGGTAATCGTGAACAAACACACGAAACAAACACACAATTACTGTGTCAAGTTCATCCAAGTTTCCCTGCTGGAACAAGAAGCAGAAGAAACCCTTAATGGTCCCACAGAGGGGCCATTTACAGGTCTCTGCATCTGACCCAACATAGTGTTAGGAGCTGGCACATGTTCAGGGACACCTCAGGGACTTGAACTGGTGACCTTCCAGTTCCCAAGCTAAGGACTTGGCCACCACCACCCCAAAGAACACACATGCACACAAACGATCAGAAACCTGAACACTGTCAGGAGGACACAGGGATATAAACAGCCAGGTTTCTCATGTTTAAACTCCAGATCCAATAAACAATTAAATCCAGGACAGTGTGTGCATGTAAATGTTCTTATTACCTTGCTCATGTGAGGAGGTTACTGCTAAATTAAGGTCCACTTTAATGCGTTAGAAGGCAGACACTAATACGTTCAGCATTTAGAAAACGAATTGAAGTTGAAGTATAAAAGTACAAGCATCAAATTACACACAGGCAGTCATTATGCAGAATGACGCATCGAAATTGTTATTTATATAAAGTGTTCCTAACTTTTATGGTGTTGCAGATAAAGGTAATTTACAAACTGCTATACTTTAATCCAACATATCTAATGCAATCTAATTTAAACCGTCAGACGAATGCAGTGAGGGAGGAAGCAGGATTTCCATGTGATATTATTTGAATTCATATTTGGCAAGATTTTGATTCACAAGTTTTGCAGAAAAGTTCAAACAAGTGTCAAATGTGTAAAATACTGCATTATGTTATTATACTGTACTCTTCCAACACCTGTGTAAGGATTTGATATGGATTTGTTTTCTTACATATCCTACAGAAAAGTTTAACTAAGTCTAGAAAATATGCAACATGTTTTACTTTTCCAGCAGCTGTGTTGCTTTGCCTATATCTGATCAAACAGATACCCCTTTTAAACGATAGACTAATAACAGTAAGGGATAAAGAGAATATAAATCAATATTAAACTCACTGTGAGGGTGGCTTCGTATCTCCTCGACTCTCCTTCAAATCCCCAAAATATGGTAAAGAAAACAGATTTCTTTATATTTGCCCACGACTAACATTGGCAGCTGAAATGTTTTGCAGCAGGCTGAGCCATAAACATGAGATTAATACACAGGAAGTAATCTACTGGTAACAAGTTAATCTACTGTAAACACACACCCACACACACACACCACCAATTATGTGAGAGGTCAGGAGGATTTCTTTTCCCCCAGGCACGAGCTTTCTGGAGATGATCAATATTTATATCCTAATCCATCTGTTGTGTTTCAGTGCTGTGCATGTCTGACCCTGAACGCATCACGATGTTGACACACAGATGGACAAAATCAATGAGGATAACACAAGCGGCTGTGAGGAGCAGAGCGACCGAAAACAACTTCTGCTGGTGCTTAAGAATTCAACACTGCTTCTATTGTTGAGGAGCCGCCAGAAAAACAGATTGATACTCAATTTACCAAAGAAGAAAACATAGAAGAGCAGGAAAAACTCCGGTTTGAGAAGCTAGAACTTTTATTCACTTCTATCCACTCATCAAGTTTCCCACCAACAGCAGGAACACTACCTTGTTTTTTAGAGCCATTTTTTGTGGTGATTACACATTTGTACTTCATTTCGTTCTTAATATATTCTTTAGATTTATGAATTTGTAGTGAATTGAATATTCTGAATGGTTTGGATTTGTTGTGATCCATCAGATGATCAGCTGGGAATACGAGGGGGGTCTTTTCTCTTCAGCATGGAGCGGGGAATGGGTCGAGTCTTTGACGCCACGTTACACTGATCATGTTTTGTCCATTTGTTTGTTTCATTTTATGGAAGATGTGAAGAAATCCGGCAAAAGAAGGCAAAGAAACAGCGTTTTTAACGTGCGAGTCAAGAAGCGGAGCTCTGCTAATGTATTACGTATACTGCAAAGAATGAGCAGCAGTGAAGGTACCACAGCTTTAAAAGAAAAGAGACGTAGTGAATAACGGAGTAAACCCTTTTCCACAAAGACTATAAATGCTTGCTTTAATGGTCATCATTTAGTGATTGAAACATTACATTTTCAGTGTGCTCATTACTCATGATAAAATAGCCGGTAGCTGGATGATCATTTAAAATAGCTCGAGTCCTGTTTTAGAAAAGGAGCATTTCCCAAATGTTTGGTGTCCTATAAATCTCACATATAGGCTGGGTACTTCTTCTTTAAGTTCTGTAGGAATGGAGATGGAGCCACGTCTATCTCAATGTCAGTTGCTGTTTTTTTTTTACACCTACTTTAAAAAAGCAAGAATTTGGACAAATATTAAAGTGGATTTTGAATCGGATTTTTGATCAACCTGAAAGGTTTTTCTGTTTTGAGTCAACTACTCACTACTGTTAGTGTATGCGAGCCGGAGATCACCTGTTCAATTCAGTGGCCACGTACAGAAACACCTACAAAGGGTTGGGCCGGGTATACTGCCTCATAAGTTAAGTTATAGGTTAGCAAAATCCATCAAATGAATGTAAATGTGATTGATGATTGAATATGCTTTAAGAAAAATCATAGCTAGGAAGTCAACGGCAAAGACATGTTTGAAAAGTGCTTTGAATTCAGACTACAATAAGCAGCATCTAGCGGAGGACATCTAATGGTATTCATTATCTGCTGAGCTATCTGTGTTAATAAGGTCAGAAACAGGCTGTTCTTCATGGTGCATGACCCTAAATTGCTTATTAGTATTTTGATCAGGATAAAGTGTCGTTAATGACCCTGAGAACTTGTTGAAACGTGTGTGAAGTTCCTGCAGAGAGCAGATTAGCACTTTCTGTCCTGGTCACAAGTCAAAAGGGTCGAGGACAAAAACCCTGCATGTATGGAAGAGAAAAAACACAATACCGCCAACACACCACCCCCGGAGAATACATCATCCCCCGCTCTGACAACCTGTTGCCACGAGTTACCATCATGACCTGCCAATCAACCGGAGGGGAAAACAATGCTGTGATTGGTGGGCTGACAGACGGGGTCACCATGACAACGCAAAGACCCGCTGATGACTCAATGGAGAGCGAGGCGCGGCGAGAGAGCCGGGGGGTGGGGGGGGTGCGTGTGGGGGTGGAAGGTTTAGACTCCTGCCTTTATGTGCCGGAGTTTAGTTTTAAGAGGATTAGCAGCTCTTTTCAACAGCGGCTAATACGGCTAATTGGACCAAATGGGTGGGAGAGGGAGAGGGGAGAGAGGGGAGAGAGAGAGAGAGAGAGAGGAGAGAGAGGGAGAGGGAGAGGGAGAGAAGGATATTTCAAAATATTTTATTTATTTATTAGGAGTGTTTGTTTGCGCTGTTGCTCTACTCTGGCTGGGATGCAAACTGTAAACCACAGGGACATTTAAAATTCACCTCTACCAGGAGACAGAGCAGATAGACACACAACACATCTATCGTGGATTCAGTGACTCTCATTGAGAGTGCACCAACACGCCTGCAATATCAGACTGGGGGTAAGAACAGAATCGCTTTGAGCTAAATGCCAGGATGCTAACAAGCAGTTACAGAGACTCAGGTCCTCTTGTTCCTCTGCTATCTGTGTGCTCTAATGTTCAAAAAGCTCTTGATTTTTCTCATACTGTCTCTCTCACCCTCTGTCTGAAACCACAGCCCAGTCTGCTCTGATTGGTTAGCTGACCGGCTCTGTTGTGATTGATCAACCGCTTAGGAGATGTCCTGCCCCTTAGCCTATCACGTACAATGTGTCGGAGAGCTAGCCAATAGAAGCGCGAGTGTTACAAATTGATGTCACCGTGTCCCGGAAGAAGGTTGGTGAGAAACACAGGGATTCCTGAGGCTGTGATTTCCAAAAGTTCCAGTAAAGCTCAGACTGTGTTTGGATTGTTTTTTTTATCAGAGTTTTTTTTCTTAAATCTGCATTTTTTTTTCTAATTTCTGACATTTTTTCTAAATCTCGACTTTTAAATATTTCTGATTATTTTCTCAAAATCATCACTTTTTCCTTTGAATAAAACCAGACTTTTTTCACAGTCACCCGTGCCTCTAAGGGTTAAGCACCAGTGTAACTCTTGATTGCTTAAAAGCTTCCTCTGAAGAGTAAATGATCACCTGCTGAATTAAACAGGCCTGATTCGGGCTCCCCTGGGATGAAATAGCGCCGCTGGCCAGTGATGCCTGCTGATGTTTAAACACATTCACAAGCATTAGCAATCAGAACGTAGTAACCATCAGCTGGAGACCCTGAATATTCATGCTATGGATCATATCGAGACATCAGGATTGAAAGTTATAGAGTTTGTTCCCTCTCTGGTCAAATTCAATCAACCTGCTTCCTAACTTCCTAATATTTTACCCAACAGAACATATTTCATCGTACAGACCTCGACTTAAAACCTGCGTCAGACCGCTCCTCCTCAATAATCCGCCAGGCACACAATATTGTTTAGTCCACAAGCAACTCGAAACGATTTGCCTTTAGAAATCTGCTTTACGACACGTCTATCCGAATCTACATCTCAATGGTTGGTGTTCAAACACACCATACTTCTTTTCTGTAACGGCATCCGTGCTCTGCAAACCATCCTCTAGCGTTTCAAACAAGCCAATGCACCACCAGCATCCTTTAGAGGTTTAACAATCATTACATCCAATGATACAGTGCGAGAGTAGGAAACGACAAGGAGTCTTAAATCGCACATCGTATATTGTACAGCTGTCTGCCTATTAGATGATAAGAGATCTTCTACACAAGGTTAGCATATTTGAGGTAGGGATATTACTAAAACACAGCTGAAGTGCCTAAAATGTAAATCCTGAGTGGAGCACTAACCTTATGGAAATCAGAACATCAGTATGGATATTTCTTGTGATTTCTTATTGATTTTTTTCAGGCGATCGTGACATTTTTAACCTGTAGAGTCTCGAGGTTTAAAGAAGAAAGTAGAAAAACTCAGAAATTTGAAAAAGTGATCGTTTCGAAAAAATAGTCGTAATTTTTTAAAAGTCAAAATTTGGAAAAGAAAACGGAAGTTTGAAAAGAAAACCAAAAAGGAAAAAAAAATTGAGAAACAAAAAGAGTGAAAAAGTGATGATTTTTAAGAAATAGTTGGAATATTTTAGAAGACGACGTTTTAGAAAAAGATCTGAAATTTGAAAAAAATCTGAAGTTTGAAAAGAAAATCTAAACGAAAATAATTGGGAGACAAAAAGTGTGGAACCAGAACATCAGATTTGGACGTTTCTTGTAATTTCTTATTGATTTTTTCAGGCAATCATGACCTTTTTAACCTCTAGAGCAGGGGTGTCCAAAGTACGGCCTGGGGGCCAAATGCGGCCCGCAGGCCATTTTGAATCGGCCCTCTGCAAATTCTAACAGTATAATGGAATACGGCCCACAAATTAAACCTTTGCTTGTCTTATATTTTACTTCTCAAATAGATATGTTCAAATCTATTAATGAGCCCAATTTAAAATCAATTTAGTCATTTAGAATTCAAAACATTTTCTAACAAATCTTAGTTGATAATAAAAACCAATAACTTATTTCTATAACCAGCTTGAAATGGAACCTTCATATTTACTCTTATCAGCAATCTGAGGCTCCTGTTTTAAGGACTGAGCTGCCAACAAAATAAATGGAACCCTAAAGACAGACGTAGGCGTTTTCAAGTATCGCGCATTATTCACCTACATTTGATTTGTTTGATAACTTATAACTTAACTTTTGAGTCAACATTCACCTCTATCAGTGGCCCAGCTCTCCGTATATTTTTCTGTATGTGGCCCTCGGTTAAAAAAGTTTGGACATCCCTGCTGTAGACCATGTAGTCGTAGTTTATGAGTCTAAGCAAATAGACAATCCTAGAACAGCAACATATTATTGGTCATAGTCACACATTTGATCTGGTTACAAGGCCCCAGAAGAACACACGGTGACAGAAGCAGTCACCCAGTGAGGAAGAGGGGTCTTAACACCATTGCAACTCTCATTTTCTGGATGTCTCATGCACATAGTGATTGTTACGTAATGATGTCACTATGTTCCTGACGCAAACAAAGGAGTCCAATGGAGGCGTTTCAGGCGGGTGGGGGAGTTTGTGGGAAAGAAACTCCTTCTAGATGGAACACAGGGATTTTACCCTTTGCAGACCATTTACATGCACTAAAACCCATATAACCACACCACAGGAAAGGGAAGAACCCCAACAAGCTAGAACTTGTTTCTCTACATTAAAGCGCGGTCTCATAAGGACAGCTGGTCTGAAATAAAGTCAACTGAATTGAATCACATGACGTGGCCTTGTGGGAAAGACATCTCATCAGCAAACTCAATTACAAAACAAACTAATTAGACTTCAGGAAATCCAATTTACTGTGAAGTGACTCAGTCTCTGCTGAACAGAAGGACCGGCCCGAGACAGAGCCAGAGGAGGAAACACTTCAGAGGAGAGGCTGGGAGAACAAAGACACGACTCAGGAGACAGGAAGCCTTTGATACACAGGCATCACGCTTCCTGAGTGACCTTTCACAATGATCAATACGTTTGGAAGCGGCAAAATATATCCGTTTTTACAAAGAGTTTTGACAACTACAGAGCCGGCAAGCAAGTGATGAGGAGGAGGAGAGGGAGAGGAGGGGGAGCTGAGAGGGAGAGAGCTGGTTTTGAATAATAAATGAGTTGTTTACTGTCTAAAAGGTCTGGACCACCAGAGTGCGCACACACACACACACACACACACACACACACACACACACACACACACACACACACACACACACACACACACACACACACACACACACACACACACACACACACACACACACACACACACACACACACACACACACACACACACACACACACACACACACACACACACACACACACACACACACACACACACACACACACACACACACACACACACACACACACACACACACACACACACACACACACACACACACACACACACACACACACACACACACACACACACACACACACCTTCTCTTTTCGCAGTGATGCAGAGCGATAATCTGTCGGAAAAACAACCATACAATCGTGACACCAACCTCTTACACACACACACACACACACACACACACACACACACACACACACACACACAGGTTTGTGTGTTTGCTCTGACACCAATAGTCATTGATGCGGTTCAGGATTATACAAAGACTTGTCTCGTCTACCAGCTAAAAAAGACGGAGGCCCCCAGTGTGTGTGTGTGTGTGTGTGTGTGTGTATATTTTATTAGTCTTGTCCCAATTAGTCCCACAGAGACACACTCGCATATATTTGGAGGCATGAGACCCCAGTCAGCTGGGTCTGTGGGGATGTTGACTCTGGTTTGCATGTAAAAGACTTGGTTTTAATAGACGGCGCGTTGTCTTTTATTAAAAAAAGAAGTCAAAACCTAATCCAATTACGGCCGTGACAATGCCATGGGTTTCTTCTAACAGCGTTTGGGTTGTTTTCAGCACGGCGTGAAATAATTGGCAGCTCTTTGATTCTCACTGTGGGAGAAATGTCTTCTTCTTCTTCTTTGAGATTCATTAAACATTGCAGACATAGTGTTTTATTTAATGGGAAAAGTGGACCGGCAGGATTAACCAAGGGGGGCAGGAAGTTTGCCCATCCAGTGATTCTGAACTTGGCTCATGTGTTTCTAAGGGGAGGCGTTAAGGATGACATGTTAGAGGAAATGTAATGTTTCAGTGTCTTTTAAGTGTAGCTGCTCAGAGACTGCATAAGAAAGATGGTGTTATGCATGGTCCTGTCGGTATTCCCGTCGGGAAGTTAAGCTCAATATTCCTGCATTAAATGAGCAGACGTATCCGGGGTTTGTGTTATTGAAACTCAGAGACTTCAGAGACACCGACGGATGAGCGTCTTTCTCCGAGATGAACTTGTCAAAAGTTCAGAGTCAAACCGGAGCAGATTGAGTCTTCAGCTGCTAAAGCTGCTCTGTTCATTAGCATCTCAGCAACATTAAAACACACCCCCTCACACACACACACCGACACACACTCAGCTGTTTGACTCAGTGTGTAAACCCCCAGCCAGTGCACGTACACACAAACACACACAAGATCGTCTTTGTAATCATCGTACGCTGCACAACAGGAGGCCTGGGACCCTGGGTGTGTGTGTGTGTGTGTGTGTGTGTGTGTGTGTGAGGTTTGATTAAAAAGCCCTTTTGTGGTTTTGAGATGCTAATCTTTCTATTATCAGCAGGATAAAGGGGAGTTTAGCTGCTTAAAGACAAACAAATGACTCCTGGCACACACACACCATACATGGCTAATGAGTGCTTTGTGTGAGAGCCTCTATGTGTGTGTGTGTGTGTGTGTGTGTGTGTGTGTGAGTGTGTGTAGATTTTTTTTCTACAGGGAATTGACAGGGAAATGTCTAAATCTGTGTGTGAGCTCTCAGGCCTCACAGCTACACCTGAAGAAGAGATCCCATCATGTTGGCGACAGGAAGCATTCATGGCGTCACTTCTCCTGTCAGCTTACAACCAGAGGGCCGCGGTGATGTCAGCGGGGGGGGGGGGGGGGGGGGGGGGCTGAGAGGCAAGTCCAGGATGTATGTAGAGTCCAAACGCCTCTCAGGAAAAGGAACTGGATCCAGAGAGCTTTTTAGGAGGTGGGACGCAGTTTTTTTTGTTAAAAGACATAAAAGGGCCCTAGCTTTTTGTTGTTTATATTTCTATGCATGTAAATGGTCTGCAAAGGCTAAAATCCCAAATAGCGCTCCAGAGGGATTTTCTCTCCCACAGACTCCCCCCCGACTTACACAAGGAAACAAATCATGAACAAATGTTTGATTGTTGTTTGATTTCCATGCGGATCCTCTGCTGGAACTCACACTATCCATCATGGTCCTCCACATGTGAACAGGAGGGCAGAGGGTTCACTGCTAATGCTCTGACTGGAATATGAAGTCCTAAGTAAGTGTGTTAATGTCCCTGTGGAAACCTACGAGGGGAATAATTCATGACTTTAGACGTTATATCACACTCAGGTTCTCTTGACGATGGGGAGCTCCTTCTCCTCTTTTCATCTCGCCTCACTTTCTTCTTCAGATTTTTCCTTCAGTTTCAGTTCAATTCCCATCTGTCACTTTCTCTCTCTCACGCACTCTCTCTAAATGAGATGCACGTCCACTTCAAAGACAAACTGCATCACTATTCTGCAGGAGAGATGGAGGAAGGGTTTGATGGACGGACGGAGGAGGTCTTTAAGATGGAGAGAAGAGAGGGTAAAAGGTGAGATGGAGAGAGAAGCAGTAGGAGGATGTTGAAGTGGTGGGAGGATGTTTCAGAAACTGTCTTCCTGCATAAAATATTCTTTTTTTGACGGAGCCACAGGTCATCAACACCCCCACAAGTTTGCACAAACTTCTTAAAAAAAACCTGGAGACTTGTCTGAACCAAGGATCAATTCGCTGAATCGTGCTGAAAGACAGAGTCCCACTTCCCCTCCAGATATCTTTGCAAATGAACTAGATAGAGCTTTTCATAACATCCTACTATGAAGCAAACAAGCAATGTTGACGCAATCACAAAACCTCGTTCTGCTTTATTGCTTTTCATGAAGCAAGAGGATGATCATATGAGAGATGAACATTAATGTCATTTATCCACGGGGGTCGACAGGTGCTACAGCGGCCCAACACATTTCCATTAGGAGAAACACGCTCAGCTTCAGAAACGACGCAAATATAAAAACACACACGTGCTGATGAAGACCCATCTTCACCAAGCATTTTTTCCGTAGGAACTATACAGGTTGTCCAGGTGTGGTACTTTAAAATGATGCTGTGTGCACCAAACATATCTGCCCTCTCCCGTTTGCTGTAAAAAATGTGCATTTCTGGAGATAAAAGAGCAAACTGAGGTTCATTTTGAGTTACATTATGATGCGTCTAAGCTGTTTTAAAAACGATGCAACGAGTATACAGTTGTTTGCAATAAACAGTTTTGAAATAAATACGCACAGGCTGTTCTACACACATTTAGAGATGTGTGTGTGTGTGTTTTTAACGGTGGACCAGAAGGACCTGTGCGTGTGTCTACTTACTTGTTTACATAATCCAGTATGAATAAACATGAGATGATTTATGAATAAACATGTCCGAGGCTGCACTGTGAACTAAATTGATGGTCTTTCTTTCAAAATAAAGTTGGAAACATAATCACATCTCTTTAGAAAAGACACGAAAGTGGACTGAGTCAAGAAGAATATACAAATTGAAATCTTGTGAACTGTTTTCTTACAGAACGATAATTAAATATGTGACTATATTTAATCATGTGAATATGCTCTTTCAACAGTCCTATAGCCTGAAAGTCTGCAAACCCAACACCCTATAGATTTTCAAAGTGCGGTACTTGGAGGTATCTTAAAAAGTGTGCTAAATATATTCAAATTGATGTGGCCAGGGAAAGGAAAGTTTGGGGCTCTCTGCTGGAGCTGTTACCTCCGCGACCCTGACGGAAAAGCGGGAGAAGATGGATGGATGGATGGATATCTGTTAAGGGAACATTACTAAGGCATATTTTGGCATCAGGCTTCTCTGAACTTTGTGGAAAATGTACAGATTTAAAGAAGAAGAGGCTGGCAAAGGTGTTGTGTGTGTTTGTGAGTCTTTACACTTCCTGCTGCACGGGAAATTTCATTTTAAAAATAAATTCTGAGATATGATTTAAAGCACGGCCAACAGCGGGAATAAAAAAAAGTTCCCCTGTTGGCTTGCCGGTCCACGGTTGGTGAATGCAGAGGCACACACACTCTCACACACACTGCTGGGAACTCTCAGCGGTTGATGAATATTCATGCAGCATTTCTGTCGTTAGTTCTCACACTCGTTCTGTTTTCCTCTCCGTCAGACTGACAGCTCTCTCGATTGACACTCGATCGCTAAGCTTCTCCTCTTCCTCTCTCCTCCTCTCTTTTTTTCCGTCTGTTTTCTCCCACCAGGCAGCCATTACTTCTGGACTCCTCACTTCCTATTCCATCTTCTCTTATCCTTTCATCAGTAATTACCTTGTTCATTATTCGTCCTTCACCCCTTATCCATCTGTCTCCTGATTTCTTCCTCTCTTTCTCCTTTCTTCATTTATTCCTGCTAATCTTCTCCGTCCTAGGTCTCCTTTCCTTGTTCCTCATGTCATTGTTCCTTATTTATCTGCTTCCCTCCTTTCTTTGTTCTTTAGGAGATTATTCTTCCTCCTTTCTGTAATTATACTTCCTTGTCTCCTCTTCACTTTTCCTTTCTTTTTTCCTCATTTATATCCTCCTATCTTTTCCTTATTGGCTGTCTCCTTTCCTTGTTTCTACTGCATTATTCCTACTTCATCTCCTTCATCTTTTGTCTCTTTTCCTTGTTTCTCAAATTATAATCCTTCCTTCCTTCCTTCCTTCCTTCCTTCCTTCCTTCCTTCCTTCCTTCCTTCCTTCCTTCCTTCCTTCCTTGATTGATTTGTGCTTCTCTTCTCTGTCTCCTTTCCAAGTTCCTCATTATGTTATCCTTCCTTCTTCCCTCTTCTACTCTCTCCTCTTCTTGTTTCATATCTTTTCTCCCCGTGCTGTTCTTTTGTAAACGTCATATTTGTCATGATAAACGAGACATTTTTAAGGACTTTTTATTTGGCTATGGAAATTGTGATGGTTGTTGGTTCATTATTTCTGACATTTCACAGAGTACAAGATCAATCAAAAAGCTCAGAGACTCGATATAATTATATGGTTATATAATAAGCAGTTGAAGCCCTAGAAAAAGATGCATAAAGACCAAAATGCAACTGCAGAGATTGACTGAAGGGCAGAAAAGTGCACATGCATCATGGTAAGATATATGACTCACAGGTCACTCACTTCATCTTAATACAGATATAATGCAGAACTACAGCTGATCATGGACACAGATCACTTATCAGGTCCTTTATCTAAAGATGCATCAACAAAAAGTATCAGTGCATGTGTGAAAGACATGACTTACACATTGCTGCGAATTAAAGCAGATGCTAAAATGAGTATTAGTTCCAAGAAGTGGAAATACAAAACTACTTGATAGAAGTCATTTTAAATTCACCATGAACTCTTCTATGGATGATTGTTGAAACTTCAAGCATCAAATGTGTCTTTATATATTATTTATTTCCTTATGAAACAAATAAAAAAAAGTAAGCCGTCACTTTTGAACCAAAAATAAGAAGCTGCTCTAGAAGTCGTTTCAAAATAAAGGTTTTTAAGAATTTATATGAAAAAAAATCGTCATTTTTCTTAACTTTTCTGATGAATGTCAGACATTTTACTACTTTCTATTACCTGTACAGTTAGTATTCGAGAGAGGCAAAGCTTGGCATGCAAACTCACTCACTAAGGCCTGCAGCAGGTTGTTTATCAGGGCTAAATACTCACACAGAAATAAACCACACAACACATTTTACACAACATTAACTGCAACCTGCACAACACCAACTCGTAGCTGTCACACACACAGAAACCAGCAGACAGACAGGCAGGCATGCAAACAGAAACATTTTAACTCACTTTTTATGAAGCTGAAGCTCTTTTCTTCACTTCATAGACGACATATCCACGTCACAAAACGTC
The DNA here is from genome assembly GCF_036324505.1 of Eleginops maclovinus. Lineage (NCBI taxonomy): Eukaryota > Metazoa > Chordata > Actinopteri > Perciformes > Eleginopidae > Eleginops > Eleginops maclovinus. Next base: position 25,109,681 of record NC_086349.1, on the reverse strand, counting down.
CTACAGAACATGTTGATATGCTAATGTCATAAAGTTGCTAACTCCCGTCCAAAACTTGAAATAACTTGATAAACTTTAAATTTTCTACAGCTAATGTGCTTTAAGGACGACTGGTTTAACTTCTCAATATAGTCCATTGGTTCCTCATCAGCGGTAGTTTGTGTTGACAGGTAATCAGAGGTGATTAATTCCACCTGGCGTCGTCTTCTCCTCTCTGGGTGTAATACCATGTCCACCACTAACACCATCTGTCGTTCACCAGCAAGTAGAATGGAGGGGGCGCTGTTTCACCACTTGTTGCGAATCTAATGAAAACTGGGAAGAGAAGAAGACAATGTAGTTAATAAATAAAGCTACTAAACTAATAACTACCACTAACTAACTAATAAAATAAAGGGCTTTAGTTTCAATTTAACTTTTGTTCTTGTATTTTCTACCTTATTTTATTTTTCTAATTTACTTGGCTTTTTTAGTTACTGTTTTTAAATGTATTTATCTTTTATAATGCATTACTGTTTTTTACAAAGCACATCGAATTGCCTCGTGCTAAAATGTTTCGATTAAAAACAATAAACGTGCCTTGACCATCAGTAGATTGACAACAGTGGCACAATTTCTTCAATTACTAGTCAATTTTGACATTTTGGGCATGTAATAATTCAGACTAGTGAGAAAAACCAATAGAAATTATAATAATGTAAGTGTTTTTTATAACTACTTTGTCTATTAACATCGATAGATTGGTCTTAAATTCACCAATAGTCAGAGAGAGAGAGAGGGGAGAGAGAGGGAGAGAGAGGGGAGGGAGAGAGAGAGCTTCTAAGTTCTACGTTTTATGTGCATCAATGATGTACTTTTCTTTTGGTTTATTCTTATGTTTTAATTTCTTATTCGGTTAGAAATCAATGCATCACCGTCAGGTAAGAAATCATGTTTTGTTAAGAGATGGGGAAAAGGCAGCAGTAAGGAGAGGATGTGATGTTATTTGCAATATTAATTATATTGTAGCAGAAAATAAATACTTCTGCACATTCAAATGGTCCCTAATACAGCCAAAGACTCTCTAATGAAGAGTCCATAAAGGACATGAAAGCTGAAGAGATGAAAGCTGAACTCCTGGAAGTTTCTCACTTTTATTTGATACCTGTGTTTGTTCATACACTGACCTTACTCTCACATCTCCTCACGTTTAAATTATTTATCGCTGTTATTTAGCGATTTGCTGAACGACACCGCCTCCAAAGGATTTTCAAAACGTTATACATAACAGCTGTACATTAATAATGTAGGCGCAGCTCCTCTTTTATTTTGCCATTCTGATTTAAGATCCAAATGTTTTGAATTTTAAAAAAAAGAAGTGTTTTCGTCCCACAGCAGGATGACAGCGCCCCCCAGTGGCTGCGTGATCACACTGCAGCTTCCTCTAGGCACTTCATTGTGAAATGTACCAATCTTTTCAACGCGTTCATCCTGAATGAAGCTTCAATTTCACATTAGAGGTCGACTGTATTGTTTTTATTTGGATATGATGTGTTATCGAGAGCAAAGACATATATTATTTAGCTTTGATATTTAGAATAAATTGATTTTTAAACTTTGAAAGAAGCGGGAAAATTGTGTTCAGTCTCTGGCCGATATTCTTGGTTATTTGAGGTGGAACAAGCATTTCAATCCTTGAAAAAAAGAAAGAAGAAACAATAAAAATTCCAATGAAAGTGCATAAATATAAAATTCACTGGTGTATAAACTGAATTTAACATAGTAGTTGGTCAAACTGTGGATCATTTAACTGCTTTAAATACTTTAATATATAAAATACATCTTGCTTTAAATGCTTATCTGTTGTATATGAAATGTTATTCTTTAAAGTAGCTGGCTGATAAATATTGAAGGGCACAGTATTTCTCTTTGCATTGTAGCGCAGTAAAAGTATAACGTAGCATCAAATAGAAATACTTGTACACAAATAAAGTACTGAGTTACTTCCCGGTTGAATAATGCAAAGCGGAGACGTTACTGATCATCTTTAATGACACCAACAGCCTCAAACATCAATAAATTAACATGTTACTGAAAAATTAAAGGGAACAGCGTGTCATTTCCCCATTAGCTGAGACTGAAAACCTAAATATATATATACAGTATATATATTTAGCAATAGCATACTGTGACACAACCCCTCTGCAGTCACTGTCAGAAAATAAGACCAAAGGACAACAAAATACTCAGTAAACTTACAAAATGTGAAAACATCCATAAATGGAGAATAAAGAAAATATGACCGCTGAGATTTATTGCATTAAATTTAACAGTCAGACGATAAAATCCTCAAAGACACGTCACACAGGACTGAGCTGACTTCAGATGAGCCGAGTCTTTCTCTGGTCTCTCCGGCTTCATGTTTAATAATCATAGCAATAAAAAAACAAACAATTGTGCACCAATAAAGATATAGAATTGATAGATCCTGTGGACTTTTAAAACAAAGGATATTGATCTCTGATTGAAGCCGTATTACAGTATTTTTCTAGGAGAATATTAGCTGTAAATGGGAATATGGATTTCATGTTTTCATTAGCACGAAAGACAATACCCATGCTCTTTAAAAGGCCATTTCACTGACTATCCACCCCCTTCCAGATGTTAAGGAGCTCTACTGCAGATGTTGTATCATGTTTTTCCAGAAGGAGCCGTTTGTGTGAAGTCTGATAAATGTTCTCAAGTGGGTCAGCGTCAGAGGATAAAGACTACGAGTTTAAAAAGTAAAAAACATCTGGAAAGAAAGAGGTGAGATTACCAGACGTCTGCCTTAGCCGCTACTAGCATCGCACACTTCAAACCTCTAGGCAAATTGTTGGCTGTTGAGTTGCATTGTGGGTAATGTAGGCGGCAGGTTTCGACGGAAACGACAGACATGCGCTGGATAGAAAAAGGACGATATCTCATGAGCCTGACAGCGTTAAAGAAGTGCAATTATGAATGTGGTTTCTTTTTTAAAGCGGCTGTAAGCACACTGTAAAAAATGACCCAGATTAAATCAAACGCACCCTGAACAAATGAATAAAAAGACAAATCAAAATTGAACGACACGTTGTGTTGCTGTCGGATATTCGGCAGGATCGTGCAGCTGCAGGGACAGAACACAGGAAGCGCCTCCTCCACTTCCTCCAGTTTCCCTGTTTGCAGTGCGGCGGGCAAACACAGCTCACAGGTTCCAATCCCGTGACGTTAGACTCTTCTTCACTTCTTTTTTAACCGCAGTTTCCTCCCCCACTTCCACCACACACTTTGTCTCTCTGTTTCTCCACCTCTCAGGTGCGTCTCCTCTTGGCTCCCCCCGGGCTCGCGGGATTGGAAGACGACAGAAGTTTCTCCGCAGCTCGACTCCTCTTCCTCTTCTCTGCCTCCTTCCCTCCTCCGCCTCCCCCTCCTCCACCTCCTCCTGCCGCTGCTCCTCCTTCACTCACCCCCTTCTCCTTTTCCCGCTCTCTCTCTTTTTCCCGACTGCTGCTGGTTCGCTCCGACATCTTCACTGATGAGTTACTGCCTGAAGACAGAGACAGAGAGACAGGAAGCAAAGCCGAGTTAAGATATCAACATCGTACTGACACAGATCTTAAAGAGTGCTCTCCTGCTGATGGTCAGGTGTATATCAGTATGTAGTGTCTCTCCTGGGACATGTCTCCGTGCTTTAATGTTCAGAAAGCTCTTTATGTTCCTCATACTGCCTGTGCTGCAGCACCTCTCTTCACCCTCTGTCTGAAATCAGAGCCCAGTCTGCTCTGATTGGTTAGCTGGCCGGCTCTTTTGTGATAGGTCAAACGCTTGTAGATGTCCCGCCCCTTAGCCTAACACGTATGATGTGTTGGAGCGCTAGCCAATAGAAGCGCCAGTGTTACAAAGTAATCAGTTGCTTAAGAGGGACAGGAGTAGTACCTTCTTCATGTGTAGCTGGAGGTTCCCTCTCCATCCTGAACTCTTCTTTGGTCTCCTCCTCCGAGCCCAGCTTCCCTACACAAACACACAGACAATATAAAGAGCGTTTAAAGGAGTAAAACCTCTAGGACTTCAGGGACTCACTTTATCAGAAGCTGATGCTTCTGAAATATCTCATCAACTATTAACTCTAAACTGTAGTTCAGACATTAATGTTCCTCTCAGGATGCACCTCAACAATAACCTTTATGTAGGCTTTCTTTTATCTCTGGATGTATAGATGTTATTCCTGAGCCCTAGCTTGAAAGCAGCTAGCTATTAGCACTGATAAGTCATTACAGATACTGTTAATTAGTTTAGCACCTTCACAGAATCTGTCTTTTGCCCAGAGTTTCAAATGCAAGGGATGTTTCTTTTGTGAATTTGAGAATAAAATTAGATGCACGAATAAGACAAATCTAAACATGTGTACAAGAATCATACATATATGTACAGTACAATTAAAAGCGAAAGAGTGTAAGGGTGTAGAATTGACAGCAAATAAACAGCAACAGATTTGATCGCTGTGCACCAGAGTACAAATAAACACGTTAGAGTTATGGCTCCACATCCTCAGCAACTATCAATGTGTGAAATGTAAAATAAAAAAGGAAAGGAACTGAGGGCCATTCAACACATCTGAAGCCATATTGTTATGACCATAACCTGAAAGAAGCTACAACCAAAGCAGACTGGAGCTGGAGAGTGTTCCTTTCTCCAGCTCAGCACTTTGAATGTAAAGAGACCTCAGAGGAGGAGCTCAGGAGGACTTCACTTTCTCCAGAGGACTACAAACCGAGTCATCCCTTTCTTCTAGCCGATAAGCCACACCAAAAAAACCACCCGGGTAAAACTTTGATTTATTAACTTGTTTATTTTCAGAGCTTTTTTTGTTTGTTTATTTGGTTTATTCCTCATACAACTTTGAGTTAGTGAAGGCCATCGGGCTTCACTGGGGTTGGTGACGGGTGTTCTCTGATATACATGCTAAATTGAACAAGGGTTCCTTGATTTTTGTATCTTCTACTCCTCATTTTAAAAAAGTACTACTAGTGCACATATATTAAGATAATTGTATTGTGTATTAAGCTAGTGTAAGTAAGCTATATTATTATGCTCACCTTCTTTCACTTCCTGGATGATGTCATCAGGCAAAGAGAAGCTCTTCTCTGTGTTTGGAAACGGCAAAATCTCCGACTCGTGCTGCATCACACACACACACACACACACACACACACACACACACACACACACACACACACACACACACACACACACACACGCACACAATATGTTGAGCATTAGCTGACTGTGTTCACCATCTCTGAATCTGTGTGTGTGTGTGTATAGATATATATATATATATGTGTGTGTGTGTGTGTGTCCTCACCAGAGCCTGCATGTCGTACATGGTTCCCAGGTGATCCCAGATGACGGAGGAGGAAACCTGCCTCCCGATGTTCTGACTGAACTTATCTCTGATGCAGATCATGTGGAAGTGACGGTTCACTCCTGGAGAAAGAACCAAATAATTGTAAAAAAGAAAGCGTTAACCATCTGACTGCATATAGTATACTAAACTTTGAGCACAGCACGGTTACAACCTGCTTTATATCGCTGAACATGGGGTTCAAACATACCTGGACTGCAATGAGACAATAAAAACAGTGCTCGAAGGAAGACAATATTTACTGTATCAGAATGCCTTCATTCGTCCAACGGAGGGGAAATTTACAATTCAGTACATCGTTTTTTTCAAGCTTTTATACAAGACACCAATGTACTTGACCATCTTACAGCACATTATTAGAAATGTTTGAGAGCTGGTGCGAGTTTAAATGAAGGCTAAACATTTAATATCTTCATGGGAGCATCAACGACAAGTGCTATCAGATGATATTAAAGCTAGACGTTGAGACAGCGCCTTATGATTAAGCAAAGGATTAGAAACTGCCGGCAAACTTTATATTTGACTTTAGCCGTGCATTTAACAAAAGAAGTGCAATTGAACTTCCACAAACTTATTTCCTGAGGCTTATAAGACCCCTGTGAGTCTGAGGGGGCTTTACCTTATACTTTTTACTATTACTCCACTACATTTGTCTGACAGCTTTTCAGATTATCATTCATCCAATTCCTGCCCAGTTAAAAAGCCTCTGAGTCTTGAGAAGCCTCTTGAATCAGCGGGGAAATGCATCTGTACAAAAAGCTGCAAACAGGGCAGTTTATCTGAGGCTCATTAAAATGTGTCTTTTTAGAGATAGCTTATTGTCTCTGTACAAAGCTGCACATACCTGATTATTGAATATGATGCACTGCTTCAGGTTAAACTAACCATCAGTATAAACAAGTTACAATGAGCCTTAAACACTTTGCAGTAAAATGCAATATACACAATAATGCAGCAGGAAGATAAGTCCAACAACATGTTACTTAAGAAAATATTTCAGTGCAGGACTTGCAGCTGAGCATTTCACTGTGTGGGGAGAGTTGTGTTACCTACTTACAGAGGTGGGAAGAAACTAAATACTTTACTCAAGAACTGTACAATTTCAGGTACTTCACTTGAGTATTTCCACTTAATGCTACTTTATACTTGTACTCCACTTCATTTAAAAAGGGGAACCTTAATCCATTACAAATTATTAAACACTTAACTAAATGCATCTCTAAAAACGTCACGAGTGGGATTCATTTTTAAGTCAAATTAATGAAATACTTCATAAGAAGTCAACCAGAAATGTGTTTGTCTACAACAGTCAAATGCCACAATACTATCTAGAAATGTCACATATATTCTGCCAATTGTTATTACCTTTTATACTTTAAGTACATTTGGCTGATAATACGTTTGTACTTTTACTTGTGTATGATTTTGAATGCAGGACTTTTACTTGTACTTCAGTATTTTTGACAATAATGTGTTGGTACTTAAGTTTCTGAATACTTCAAACACCACTGTTTACATACACTATCTAAAACCTTCTTTCCAACAATGTCTGCTGCACTGCTTATTGTCAACAGAAATACAAACACACTACATTCTGTAAGTGTGTCCTAGTTCAAATGTTGTTTTCTCCGTTAAGATTTGTGACGTTCTTTTTGTTGTTGTTGTTGTTGTTGTTAAATGTAGCTGCGTGGTGTCTCAGATCTGGTTTAAATCAGATTAAACTACATTATCTCCGAGAAAACATCTCACTATAGTAAATATCAACATTTCCAGGACCCTCCAGAGGCACTTCATAGGCTCAAAGTCGGTCCGTGACCCCCCGGTTTGGGAAACACTGGTAAACTGGTAGAAGTGGACAGCCGTTAACGACCGTTAAAGCTAACATGCTAACATGCTAACAACCGTCTCTTACCGACAGGTTTGTGTCCGATCATCGCGTGAAACAGACAGACCTCCACCTCGTGGCTCCACACCACCGAGTCCTCCCCGGTGACCAGGCCCGAGTCCGGGGGCTTCTCGTCGGTCTGATTTAGGGTCACATCTGCCTCCCCCATTTTTAACTAAAAAGGGCTAAAAACAGGCAGAAAGAAGAAGCTAACCGAGCTACAGAAAGCTGCCGGTAGCAGGAAGTACAAGACCACTTCCGGGGATTATTTTTTCAGAATAAATGTCACATAAATATTTCCCACAAAGGCTGGGATTTAAATGCCCCATTTCTATGTAATTACGAAGACAGGAAAGAAATGTCACATTTACAAAATGATAAAAGAATGCATGATATAATATTATAATAGTTGAAGGATATATAGTATAAAGGTAATTGATATACTGTCCTATGTATATACATTTCTGCTTCTGTAGTAAAGGTCTGTATTTCTGTTGGTGCAGTATATCAGTATTTTATAGAACCTTCTAACTTATCCAGCACTTTTTATATTGTGAATTATTCGGGGTATTTATAATTTTTCATAGTATTGTGTTTATACTTTTTTCCACCTTTTAAATATTTTTGCCTGAACACTTTGCTGCTGTAACAAAAGCATTTCCCAATTTTGGATGATTAAAGTATCTATCTATCCATCCATTATCCATTTATCTATATGTCAAAAGTTTAACAGCACTGACAGAACATTTCATTTTGCTTTTTAACAAACCAGTAGAGCTAAAAGAAACAAAGAAGAGGTTAGAAATACATAGCATAGGTGTCATGTAATAAGATCAGACAGACCTCAGATAGTTAACTCAATATTAAAGTCAACTTTATTGTCAATCTTCTCTGTGAGATACAGACAGGGAGACCGAAATGCTGTTTAATCCCGAGGAATAAAAGTAAAAATATCTAAAAATACTTAGATAATCAAACATAGACATGTGTATACAAATTCCCACACTAAAAGGCATCACTTGCCACTGTTAATATCCAGGTCCAATGGGTGCAGGGGGGAGAGGTGGGAGGAAGGGGAGAGATTTCAGCATCCTGACAGCCTGGTGGAAAAAAAGCAGTTTTGTAGTCTGGTGGAGATAAACTCCAACTCAACCTTTTTGTAATTATTGTCTGTGTGATCTGCAACCAGTTTGAGGTGCCTTGAGAGGAATCCTCAGCTGAATTTTCCCAGTGTCCCTATTTCCAGAAGCCTGCCGCCTTATGAGATGTAACCTAGAGAAGTCACATCACAGAAATGTTTTCTTTGTGTGAAGTCCTGGTACATAATACACCTAAAAGAGCTGCATGCAAAAAAAAAACACACTGACTCAGAGTTATGCTTCTCTATATGGTGATCAAAACACCAAAACATTTATTGCAAATAAAATAGATACAGTCAGGGCCGTAAAATGACTTCCTGCACAAATGCAACCAGAGAGAGAAAGAGAAATAAAAACATTTCAGGTACATTGTATTTAAAATGATGAGGGGCTACTGAACGTCACGGAGCTGAATATGGGAATGATACTTCCATTTATTTTCATGTTTTACATCGAAGTACAAAAACTGTGCATCTTTCTCATAAAGCAACAACACCGATAACATTGAGAATAAGGACGTGAGGCCGAACGGTCCAATCAGAGAAGCTTTTCTCAAGCATCCACAGAGCTGCTCTACATTTTCCAAATGTAAGCAAGACTTAAAAATTACAATTCACCAAACATTTGTGAAGACTTCATGGTGTCGTACAGAGAAATGTTGTAATTTAGAAAAAAAAACCTCTAAATTAAATCAAAATTACTACAAAAAATGGAATTACATTTTAAATCTCAGTATTCTGACATAATTCAGAACTTCTATTGTGAAATTCTGACTTTAAAAAACTCAAAGCCACTGATAGAAAGTACATTTGAAGGTTTACGATGCATTGTGGGAAAGGATAGCATTTCTTTTTGAAACATACTAGATACTGATATTCAGGATCTCCTGGTCTGGCTGCTTTCATTTGGTACATTCTTTTTTTTTTCCAACCGTGTATTGTGAGTCACCCTACAAACATCTGACCTTAAGCAACAGATTTAGACATTTTTGGCATCTGAGAAATCAAATCACACAGCAAAGGGATGTTGTTGTTGAATTGCCTTTTTTCAGTCCAGCAATGTTCATCACATCCTACAAATGATTTTTAAAGACCTGTCAAATGTGCGATAGACAATTTAAAAAACTGATCTATTCAGTCGCTGTTTTATTGGCTTTCTTAAATAAGAAGTTAACAAAAAATAAGTTTGTTTTATTGTAGAAAACACGTGTTGATTAACTAATGGCATTAATCGTTTGGACCAACTGTCCGAAACCCCAGATCATTTAGTTTATCAAGACTGAGACATTAAAAAATACTCCTGTCTCCTCGGCTCATTCTTACAGCCTATTGGACGAGGAGACCGCAGGGCCCCGCCCCTCGCAACCTCTTTACCAATAAGATCTGAGAACGAGGACTGTTAATATTCAGCAGAGGAGGTTCACACTTCACCCTCCTCCTCCCTTTACTCCTCACAGGCCAGAACTTTAAGACTCAAAACAGATGTACAAAAGATTTGACTCGACTTTAGCTTAACCAGGCAGGTAAATCCTCACCTGTAGTAATAAAGGTAAACTCTGAAGAACTACTAAAAAAAAAAAGAGCGGAGAGTGAGTTGCAAAAAGAGAACAAGGTCAATCTCAAAGACTAGAGCCTGTAATGTTTGTTAAAAGCTACCAGCTGTTAAATTACTGAAGTTTTTATATGAATAAATAGAAATGAAAATGCATATTTGTGAGGTGTTTCAAAGATGTGTAATCCTACAGTGTTGGTTTAGATCTAAACATTAGATTCGATGACAAAAAAAAGAAGAATCTCCCGTGATAAAAGTGTAAAAAAGTAAAAAAATAACACTATCAAACAATGTCTGAATAAGACATACTGCTTGGAACGGTCACCGCAGGTTTAATTTGAAGCCATTTGAGCGCCACAGGCCGGACCGTAAGCAGGGTTTATTTCCTTACATGCAGCTGGTGCAGTCAGTGTAAAGGACAGGCGGATGTACAGTGAGCAGCTTACTGTTTACAAACTGGATTTTTCATCTTAAAATTCTGGCCTTTAAAAAAAACACAAAAAAAAAACAGATGTGAGAAAAAAGCAGAAGGCAGACTGAGCGGCGACCCGGCGCCAAATTAAACCAGAGAAGAAAACCAGAAACAAAGAACCACAGCGGGAAGACGGACAGGAAATCAGGAGTTTCACAAGTCACATCATGGAATATACAAGCCCAGGTACCTTATTCAAGAGGTTGACAATCGTGGTTCTTTGTTTGAGGCTTTGAAACAAAAGACAGAAGCACTTGTTTGACCGTGTGATCTCTCCACTCTTTCAAACAGTGAATGGTTACTGGTTTCCCAGTCCATCTGAGCCATTAAGCTGCAAACACACAAGTGGATCAGATGACGCTGCAGCTGCTGTCACATGCATATTATTAAACGTACACCTAAACACTCGGTGGGTGTGTGTGTGTATTTTTGGGGGGAAAAGCCGCAGAGGTTGTGTGTTTTCCCTGTGTGCGTGCAGCTGAGAGACAGACAGAGGAAACATGGCAGGCACCGAGTCTGAGCTGTCGTAACGGCACAACCTTTAATGACAAAGACCGCCGTCGTTGCACGACAGCAGCTGTTACCACGGAGACCAGACACGGACTACGCTGGCTACGCGAGAGCCCCCCCCCCTGGTGAGATCCCGCCTGGCGAAAAACAGGAAGCTGGAGAGGCGGGAGCGGGAGGGGCTTCGTTGAAATGTGGCGGCAGCAGGCTGGATGAGAAGTGTTTGACGAGGGCGGGGTGTGGGGGGGGGGCAGCGATGGATGCTATTGGTCCTTCTTCTCTGATTCGCCGTCTTCTTTAGCCTCTGTGTCTTCAGGAACGGTCTCCTCATAACTGTAGAGAGGACAGAGGTACACAGCTCAGAGTAAAATCACCAGGGTCTGTATCGTGTTCTACTCGCGCTAAAAAACAAAATCACGCTAAAAGGAAACACAGCGGCGGTTACTGGCTCGCATGTTTAGAGCAGCACAACCTATCAGAATTATGGAGAAAGCGCAAAATGCAAACCACAGTAAATGCAATAATTGGGAAAAGGCTAAATAGGTGAAAATAAATATATAAAACATTGTGAAGTTGCAGAAATAATACAAACATAATCCTTGTTAGGGTTATAAAGGAACAGGGTGATGGCCAAATTGATTTCCATTTTGTATGCATGTCTTACCAAAGTCAAAGAAATATATTAAATTCTCCTGAAATCTTTAAAAAATAATTCCTCTTTTCTCACTTTTGGTCTAAAACAATAAAAGTCCTCTCCCATAGATCTCAAGTCGTGCTAATGCTAAAGTCTGTCAAAATAATCTCAATCAGCTCTTCTCATGTTCCGCAAACTATGATACTAGAACATCCTGGCAAAGTAATCGGACTTCGAGTCTTGATTTTAAGAGTGTTTTCTTTAAGTAACGTTGTAGTGTTCAGAGGCAACACAATAGTACTCTCAACACTGAAGAATTAACTTCCCATTTCAAACATATAATGGACATGTTTGTGCCATTTGTTTACTTATCAACTGACCTATTGGGGATAAACTGGTTTATCTGTGAAATGTGAACTAAAACATCATAACTGTACAAACGTTTTGTCGGGGGTGAACAGGCAACAAGATTTGACTTAAAGTGTGACATTTAAACAATAACTGCAAAGCTAATACTGATATATTATCAAATAATGGAGAGACGGACGGACGGATGGCAGCGCTTGTTATAATCCTGATTACCTGCTCAGGTGAGACAGGAAGGGGAGGGGGGGAGTTAAAAGAGAAGGGGGCAGGGCCTCTACATGGAGTCGGGCTGTAACCGGCGACGACGAGGGGAGGAGCGTGTCACCATAGAGACAGCGTCCATGGAGCTAGCCAGGCTGGCGGGGGAGCCGCTGACAGTCGGGTAGGAGGTGAGGCGGGGGGAGGCAGGGAGGACCTCCTCTGAAGACTCAAAGCTATCCACGGGGGGGGGGGTGAGGGGGGTGGGGGGGAGGAGAGGAAAGAATGGATGGAAAAGAAAAGACACGGGGGAGAAAATAAGAATAAAAATATAGGGGGTGAAAATGAGAGACAAATATGGAGAAAGGAATATATAAAAGAAAGGTGGAAAGGGGAGGGAGGAGAGAAAGAAGAAAGAGAGAATGTAAGTTTTTTATCTTAAAGTTACTTCTACTATTTTTAATCTGAGAAACGTGAGGGATGGAAGATAAAGGAGAGAGAAGGGGAAATGAGGAGAGAGAGGGAGGTAACGGAGCAGAGAGATGGCGAGATAAGGAAGGAAGGAAGGAAGGGTAAGAAAAGGAGCCGAGGAGGAGAGGGAGTGGTGGAGGGACTAGGCGAGGATTTGGGAGATGAAATGACGATGCCTAGAGATGAGGGCTGTCTCTCAAAAGATGAAGACAAAGACCGACGGGTTCATGATCTGCTCTGGGAACATTTCAAGCTCTGAACCTTTCATAGGGAGGGATTCTGTATTTGGATAGAGAATTAAAGGTTCACAAATGTTTGTGCAGAAATGAGGATTCAAAAAGGTTTCACTCCAACCAGCTCTGAGATTTGAACACAGTCACAGACCCTTACAACCTGCAGTCAGTAGGGGCTTGGACTGGGAATCGTAGGGTCGCCGGTTCAAGTCCCCAAACAGACTTGAAATATGGAAAGTGGACTGCTACTTGGAGAGGTCCCAGTTCACCTCCTAGGCCCTGCTGTGACTCCTAGGCCCTGCTGTGTTGCCCTTGAGCAAGGCACCGGACACCTCCAATCCCCCCTCCCCATTGCTCACCGGGCGCTGCACAGTAGTTGCCCAGTGATCCTAGTACTAGGATGGGTTAAATGCAGAGGACACATTTCACTGTCGATTCAAATGTCTCTCATTCTCCACTCCTCTCGATTCAAATGTCTCCCGAACTGAATCTGTGACGCGGAGCTCAGTCAGATCATCACATGGCCCGCCTGGATGCGTGCTCGCCATGGACACTCACCTGAACAACTCGGTGAGTTCTCCTTTGACCAGCGCTACGATGACGGGGAAGCCGATGCAGGCCGGGACCAGGTACAGCAGAGCGGGCTGCGCACACACACACACACCACACACGGTCAGTCAGTCATAAAACAATGCAATACTTCTCATGCAGCGCTGTGTGTTGGGACAGGGTTTTGTGGCGTTGAATGTTGCTTTATAGTCAAATAGAAACTCACGGCTGACTAATTCGGTCAACAAGTAACAGTGTCAATAGATTCAACACAGTTCAATGTCTAAAGAGCAGAAACAAATATAGAGAGAGCACAAATGATCGAGCAGAATAAAAACCCCTCACATGTTATTGCTTTTTAAGCTCGTGATGAATTCTTGTTACACAGCTTTGTCAAATATGTCCATTACGTTTCTGCATAGCACACCGCTGCTATGACCATGGACTCTGGAGGAGATCATTCAATCCCTTTCAAGCACCATCACTGTTGTTGGACCCGTTATGGGTTTAGTTCTTCAGATGTGGAATAAGAAACATGAAGCTCTTTATAGCAGGGACTATTTGTTTGAAAGGGGGGAAATGTCTGTAAGGCATTTCTGGGATTACACATTGAAGAGCATCAGAATCCCAGCAAGTGGTTTAGATTAAAGTTTAAGATGCGTCTTTTTCTATGCAGTACATAATACATTCATCTGTACTTTTAAAAAATAAAATGTACACAGCATGACCTCTGACCCCTTCCCTCGTACCTGTGCGTGTTTGAAGGTGTGCATGACGAAGATGGTGAGGCCCAGTCCGAAGATGTAGGCCAAGAAACTGGAGTAGAAATACGTCTTGCTTTGCTTCTTTAGGCTGCAGGAAGAAAGAGACAGTTTGAATAAAAGAACAAGAACAAGAACAAAAAGAAGAAGGAAGAGGAAGAGGAGGAGGAGGAGGAGGCTGGTGTTACCTGACGTCGAAGCGCAGCAGCAGAGCAATGAAGATTCCTGGGATGACGATGTCCCCGAGACCCAGCATGGCAAAGTTACTGGCATCGAGTCCTCTCTCCAATAAATCCTGAGGAAACACCACTGGAAGACAAAGAGGAGCAGAACTTAAATCAAATAAAAACATCTTCTGAAATGTTTGGTGCGGCAGGAAGTGTCTCAGACCATGGTGATCACTGCGCGCTACAAATAAACACTGAGGTGCTGACGGAGATATCCGTGCAGGTATTCAGAACAACCTCTCATACTCACACTTGATTGGCGCTTCAAAGGACTTGGCAACTGTTACCATGACGTTGGTCCCAAACACCTGGGGACAAAGAAAGGAATACAATTTACTAACTTAAAGAGGTCCTGTTATGCCTTTTGGGGTTTTGCCTCTCCAGGAGTGTGTGATAAGAGGTGTGTGTGCATGTACATGGTTTGCAAAGACATTCAAAGCACAAGATACAAATCTGAGCTGAAAATGATCAGAACCGGAACCCGACCTTTGTGGCTAAACTTAAATGCTGTTATTTAGATGCTGAACTTTAGAGTGACATAAGAGTAGTGTTTCATTGTGAGTGAATGTGTGTGTGAGGAAGGTAATCTCACCCAGAAGACATCATAGACAAAGAGCCCCCCCAGCAGGATGCAGCCGGTGCTGACGTTGTTCAGGTGGAGCAGCTCCACTCCGTTCAGAGCGAACGCCAGGCCGAACAGGTTGTTGGCTATCCAGTGCTGCGACACACACACACACAAGTTAGATGCTGTTTGAGCTGTGACGATAATCTATTCTCTATTGCCAAGAAAGTGGATCGTATCACTCAGAATTAAGTTTGTATGCTCGAAATATTTGGAAAAAGATCCCAGAAAAATGCAACCCTTACATCTTCAAAGTCAAAGTCTTTACGTCTGCTTTACATAGGTTTCCAAAGCACTTTGAATTGCCCTGAAATATGCTATAAAAATACACTTGCACTGCCTGCTGTCCTAGCAACAGGGTCCAAAACCACTTTGAAAACTTCCGTCAAACTTTAGTTGTTTATAGTACCTTTTAAAGAAAGCAGGAGTTTTTCTAGAAAATACAGTATGAGGCGCTAACGTCACTTCTGGTCAAAATTAAGCCCCGCCCACTTTCCGGTGAAAATACTGCATTAGAAAATAATAGTTCCTTCATGTCTTAAAGCTGCTGAGTCATATACTGCACCTCCAACAACAAATAAATCCAGAGCTCGGGTTTCTTTACTTCCTCTCCAGAAAAAAGGAGAGTAAAAGAAAGGGTCAGAAATCTCAGTCTCAGTGTCAGCCTGCTGCCCGCCACTCGTCCCCCAGCAGACCCACCGGACATCCATCCCCTATTTATTCTCCGTAAGCTGTCTCTGCCGTCTGACCAGACATCTGACCCCATCTCCATATCTCTGGACTCATTATAAATGGTAAATGGACTCGTACTTATATAGCAGTCTCGTCGACCCCTCAAAGTGCTTTACATACCACATGTCGTTCACCCCCATTCATACAGAGCAGTACACTTTTTGCTCTAGGTTACTACCTTTCACACACATTCATACACCGTTGGCCATGCCATCGGGAGCAAATCGGGGTTAGGCATCTTGCCCAAGGATACATCGACATGTTGACTGTTAGGGCTGGGATCGAAGCCACAACCTTCTGGTTTAAAGACGACCGCACCACCTCGCAGCCACAGTCCGTAGTTATACCCTTTCTGACCAACAGAGATTTTGTTTTCTGGCATCACTTTAACTTTTTACGGGGGAAATCGGCATTTTGGTTTGAGGGCGCACGCTGACAGTAAGTTACCCGGTTTAGACAAACCCTGGTATTGTTACATACTACAATAGTTAAAACACTGCATGAACGCCAGACTAAAATCAAATACATATTTACTTTACATATTTACTGAGTATTATGAAATCCTGGCAGTATGACAGTGCGGCTCTTCAGGAGGACGTTAGTCACCAGCAGCTGCTGGTTTTTAATCTGTCATTTCCATATGAACTTTTGAAACGTTACCTTTTTGAACAGGTACCAGACTCCCACCACGCTGCTGATGACCAGGCATATCAGGTTCTTGGTGTCAAACTCATAGTTGACTATTTCTGTAGAGAGACGGAGACATATGGAGCTTGAGTCAGGTTTGAATAAAAAAAAAATGCATTTTTTGAAATAATTATTTTCCTTATTATGAAATAGATAATACGTCTAAACTATTTGTATCCAGCCACCAATATCCCTGTTTACATGCAGGAGTTTCCTATCACCATTTCCATCATGTCAATTGAAAAATTAGAAACAGCAAAACCGTGGAATCACACTTCCCTAAGAGTTTCTGGTTTTGGCGTTTGGGTTATTTAATCCCAGTGGAATCGAAGCACTCAAATCATTGAGACTACATTTCTGAAGTATCAGTAGAGGATGAAATGATGAATTAGTGCTCTTTAAACATCTTGTGTCTATTCAGCAGGTCTCACCTTCTTTGGTCTCTTCGGCGCCCTGAGTAAAGAGCAGCTGGTACTGTTTGTTTGAGAAAGAATCTGGAAAGATCCTGGACATCAGTGGGCTGAGACACACACACAGGAAGGAGTCAGAAATCATCGGAAAGTCAAGTTGAAACGACTTTCCGTGCTTGTTTTTAATCATTAATCACAACAGGGCATCTGTGTGTTGCTTTACCTCATGGTGTGAGACAGAGCCAGCACGCCCAGGCCAAAGAAGTAGACGGACAGCAGCAGGTTGATGTACTCTTGAGAAAATACCTGCGTCAGAACACATTCAACTGAGTGTGGAAGACGGTACTTTATTTGATTTGCATGCCTTTTGATCTCTTAATTGTTCTGTTATTAATCGTATGCATGTCAAGTATCGCTGTTTTTACTGTCTTAAGCGGGCTCTCCTTTTTCATGAGCACATGACTGATGAATTGTTTGACATTTTCAGTTTGATTTCAGATTAGAGTGGCTGGTATCGCTAACAAAAAGGTGGAATATTCTGAAGTATTGTTTTTGAAACAGTGTTTGGTTTGGTGTTTCAGCGGACAAAAAGTTGGAGAGTTGTTTTTTGATTTCATTCATTAAAATGCTGTCAGCCAATCAGAGCATTCGGTTCTCAGTATAAATAAATCAAATGTACTTAGGTAGTGAACTGGCTGTAGTTTTTAGTCGGATAAACACTGTTGTTTCTTTCATGTTGCAGCACTGCCGTCTGTTGCAGGAATCTGAGATAACTGATGCATATCTGAAACCGCCATGCGTGAAACCCCTGCAGGTGGGCTGAGGAAACCCTGTGTTACCTTAAAGAACAGGTAGAGCCCGAACAGAGTGCAGCTGGCGATGATGGGAAACCTTGCGGCGTCTCGACTGGTGATCGTTTCCGGCATGTCTGATGCATTCTGGGAGAGAGAGAGAGAAACAGAGATGAATAAAGAGTAAAGGGGTTAGCAAGAGAGGGCTGTTGTAGCACTCACTGTTAATGCAGGGGACAACTAGTTAAATCCAAACAACATTTACGGTAGTTAAACCAAGAAACACACAGTTAAATAGTGTTAAAGCAACAACACAAACCTAAATACACTTTCCACCAGCAGGTAAAGCTTAAGCAAACAAGTCTAATTGGTTTACTATGTGTAATATTCAATGTAAAACTAATAGGTAATGTTGTTCATTAAGTCTGTATTAAGTGTAATTCACATCCTTTCTTTTAATAACACTGTTATCACCAAGTTAAATCTGGCACCACATTGGCTTTGAAAGGGTCAAAGTTGAAGGATCATGACACAAACATGCACCCCCCTCTCCAATCGAACCCACAAACACATTCTGTATACAAACTAGAGGACCATAAAATACAAAGCATCCATTTTTTTCTACAACCACAACACAACTCAGAGGACTCACGTGTACAACCTCGAGCACCAGGACAAACACTGTGCTATAGGGCGGTACCCAATGTCAACCTTTTTACCTTCAAAGCTTCATTTATGGAAGTGTTATGTCCTCATTCAGCCTAAAAAACTAAAGCATTCCTTATTATGAAATTGTCAACTAGAAAAAAAGAGAATCATCAGATTAAAGAGGACATATTCTGCTCATCTTCAGGTTCATATCAGTGTGTAGTGTCTCTCCTGGGACATGTCTCCATGCTTTAATGTTCAAAAAGCTCTTTATTTTTCTCATACTGCCTGTGCTGCAGCACCTCTTTTCACCCTCTGTCTGAAACCAATCTGCTCTGATTGGTAAGCTGGCCGGCTCTGTTGTGATTGCCCAACCACTTAGAGATGTCCCGCCCCTTAGCCTATGATGTATGTGTTGGAGTTCTAGTCAATAAAAGCACGAGTGATGAAGCAGTCCAATGGAGGCACTTGAGGCAGAGGGGCAGTTTTAGAGAGAAACTCCCTCTGGAGGGAACACAGGGATTTTAGCCTTTGCAGACCATTGACATGCACTAAAACCTCTATAACAAACTACAGGAAATGGAAAACCCCAAAAAGCACAATAGGGCCTCTTTAAATATGTTTTTCTCTCTTAGGTAAGACACTGGCTGACGTCGCAGTAGTTCACACAATACATTTGAAAGAATTACGTGACTTCAACCGCTAGTTGAAACTGAAACATGTGAGAGGGTCTCCCGTGTGCTCAGGCTGTCCTGCTACACTCATCTACTGCTGCTGTTACCAAAGACACAAACAGACAGATCAGAGTCTGGCAGAAGAGTCACCTCCATCTATATTCTCCTCCACGTACTCCCCCGAGAGAGAAAGTGGGACAGAGGAAAGGGAGGGAAGGAAGGAAAGGAAGGAAGATTTACGAGGAGCAATGATGGGAAGCAAAAGAGGACAGAAGGAGAAAATGGATCTTTGTTGCTGCACTAAAAAAAAAAGGGCTCCATGTTGGGGATTCCTTCACTCAAATCACGGGGGAGCTCTGCATCTTGTGTGTGGATTGCTGCAGGGACGAAGTTTTTTTGTAGGCCGTACCATAAGGTTAGCATAGCACTTGTTCTCTCAACAAGCAGAGATGATCCGTAAAGGTAACATCAACGTGGCTTTGCAACAGAGCCGCCTTGAGTTTAGAGGTGGTGATGAGAAGTCATTTCGCATCACATGCTACTTGTTAGATTGCTTTTATCCAAAGCGACTTACATACACTCAAAACTATCCCCACAGGAGCAATCTGTGCTCCCCTGATCCGGAGATCGACTATATTTAAAAATCTAATGTAAAAATCCCATTGGGAGCCCTTGTGGTGCTTCCTTACGGGTCGGCCTACGATCACGTCATCGCTGCACCACTCTATTGTGAAAACAACAGATCCTAGTCACATAAACGCAGAAAGAAAACCTTCATTTTGGGCGTCGTGGTCTGCCGTTTGAGGGGGGCTCCTCACACACTGTTTAACAGCTCCAGTGTTGATGTGTTAGTGCCGTGTGTGTATTTGGTGCTCTCAGCGGCTCTCATACTCACTCTGAACCCAGAATCGTACTCATTTTCTCCGAGCTCCTACAGACAGACAGACAGGATGGATGGACAGACAGATGTGCACAGACAGACAGACAGGAAGAGAGAGAGGGATCAGATCGGCAACAAAGAGGAGGACTAGAAGCATGGCGCCAAGAATTCAAATCAACAGGAAACAAAAGTATCACTTAAATCGGTGAGGAACACAGTTTGAATTAATGTATTTTAATTCCTTATAGGGAGGTTTGCCAGGAAATAGAGACAAGGAGAATGAAGAGAGGAGGAGGAGGAGAAGAAGAAGAAGAAAGGAGTTCAGGAGCCGGATTCAAACCCAGTTACACCACACCTGGGATAAAACCTCAGAAAATAGGAGAACAAATGGGTTTTTCTGGTTTCTGCCTTTTCTCAAAATGTGTCTCTACATGTCACTGTGAGTATTACATCACGACCGATCCGTCAGACGCACAAAACCTACCCGTCATCTCACAGTGAAACCACCAGCAGCTGCAGAGAGGATGTGGGAGTTTTTTAACCTAAAGCTTACAGGCTAAACTGCGCATGTTCACAAAAGAAGAAGAGTGCAAATACATCTTGTACACGTCACACACACACACACACACACTTTCTAGCATGTCTTTAATTTACCGTATTTATCTGTATTTTATAAGTAACATTTGCAGTGGTGTAAAGTTACTACATTTACAAAAGTAATTTATTTAAGTACAATTTTGAGATACTAGTACTTTACTTGCGTATTTAGGTACTTCTACTCCATTACAGTTCAGAGGTAAAATGGGTACTGTTACTTCTAAGTAGAAGAGTGTAGGAGTACTCCCTTACAAGTAAAGTACACAACTATTCAGTAAAAGTAGTCATTGTCTGATTGGTCCATTTCAGAATAATATCTCTGATATGTTTTATAATGATTGATCATTAAAGTGTTCTCAGAGCTGGTAAAGGTGCAGCTAGTTTGAATGGCTTTGTATACTGCAGGGTAGCTGCTGGATTTACTGCAGGTGAACTACAGGTTGATTTAAGGGTTCATTATATTTACCATCATTATCAAAATATGTAAAGTAACTAATGGTACTAAATACATGTACTGGAGTAAAAGAACCATGTTTAAAGTGAAATACTCATGTAAAAGTACAAGAAGTACAGTATAACACTGAACAACAAATAAGCACCAGGTTGAAATAATAACCACTTAAATGGTAACAGCTGTGGCGATAGTTCTACATTATTTCTGCTATTTTGTTTTAAAATGAATCCCTGTCTTCAGGTTTTATTTAGCTGAAGCCTTTGCTTTTATCAAGGTTTAGCTTTATTTCAACCTGTGGATACATGTGTGTTGTGTTTGGGGCCTGGTGGTGTTAATTTTACTTTATTTTAAGGCAGTGTGAATTCCTCGAACTAAACACTGATAGAAGCCGAGGTTACAGCCCAATAAAGCCCAGAAGTTGTGATTAATTGGTGTACAGAAATGGCAGAATTAAGGTAGAACTGACGTGGCAGCTGTTAGCATTTTTAACGGTTATTATTTCAACCTGTTGATTGTGTTTGTTGTGTTTCAGGCCTTGTGGTGTTCATTTTACTTTACAGCTGTATTGTTAATTCTACCTTATTTTTGCTGTTTTTGTATACAAATTAACCCCCGTTTTGAAGGTTCATTTCGCTGTCACCTCGGCTTTTATCAACGTCCAGTTCAAGGAACACTATTTAAAGAGGTTTGGAAAAAAGCCGTTAGCCAGCCGTTAGCTTTTCACCACCCAACCGGTGGAGGCTAACGGCTGACTGAAGAGAAACCGGGTTAAAATACAGAGATCCTCGATCCTCCGCTGCTGCTGGAAGACGTTACCTTGGATTTGGAGCAAGTGACCGACCGCAGGGCTCCGAAGTAGATGGGCAGCAGAGCCATGAACACCAGGCTGCCGTACGCCAGCGCGGTGCCCTCCGCACTGGCCACGAATTTAGCCGTCGCATTGAGCGCCTCCTCGGTCCCGTTGGAGTCCGTGTTGTTCAGGGCCTCCAGGACGGCAGCGGCGACTTCTGGGATCTGTTCCGTCTCAGACATGGTTCAAACGCAGGCCGTGTGCTGTAGCTGAGACACGGGTGGAAGAGATGGAAGAGCCGCTGTGTGTTTCTCATTCATCCAAAACACTGACGCTGCGGTAAGGTAAGGCCACGTTTCCTAAAACACTGAGCAGAGAGGAGGCGGACCGTGAGAAGAGGTCTCACTCTGCGCGGTTTCCGTTAACCATAACGACACATTTTGTGAAATGTATATTCTTCATTTTCGAGTTTTAACGGCGGTTTGCATCAGCTTGTATGCCAGGTGGAAGAAGTACTCGGAACTTGTCAGAGGTGGGAAGTAAACACTGTACATTTACATCTCTGTACTTAAGTACAACTTGAGATACATGGACTTGAGTTGAGTATATCCATTTATCTTACCTTTACTGACTTTGCACATTTGGATTAATGATAGGACAGCTAAACAACACTTAAATCAGACGTCAGTTTCACCTGTATACTCAAGTAATATAACCTCTTCTTCCTCTGGCTTTTAGTTCCTTTGCACATTTGGATTAATGATGTGAAATAATTTCGTTACAACACTGCATTATGTAATGACAATAAATCTAAATATAAACACTTCAATCTGAAAGCGTTTTTTTTAGGTAAAGAAAAAAATGTCTTACAATTCTAAGCCTTTCACAGTGAAAGAAAATAAGATGTTTTTAAAAACATATTTTACAATGTACGTTGTACTTTGCTCCACTTGTAAATATAGCAATAGCTTGCCATTATTTGCTGAAATTGACAGCAGACCAATGGTCCCAATGTAAAAAACATTGTATTATAATAATATATACTTAAGGAAAGGTAAATAAAAGAAGGTTTCAAGTCGGAGTTCCTGCTGAGAAACTGGAAATGTTTTTGGGGCACAAAATAGTTATTTATTGGGCAGAAATTGTCATATAAACACCTTATTTCAAAACCTAAATGCAGATTCTTTGATTATGCATCTCCCATTTTCCACATCCCAGTCCTGATTCTGAATGGATGCCGTGTAGTTTTTTTTATCTTACGTACACTAAAACCATGAGCTCGATCAGAGCCAAGTGTATGACCATCTGTGCCTGTACACAGGAAGCTGTATGTTCAGCTTAAATGTGACACATCCTCACCAAATTAGACGATCTCTACATCAAGGAAGTAGCGTTTCTTCCTCGTTGGTGGAATAAATTGTGCTGAGACCTCGAGCAGCTGCCAGGTAAAAAAAAAAACCAAACAGCAGTTACATGATGTCCTACATCCCAAATCCCGATTGTATTCAGTTACAAAGAAGAGACATACAATGAAATGAAACTGAAAAATCTGATAATTACTTAAGAAAAGCGTTATCTTTAAAATGTCTATGGTGTTTGTCTAAAAATATATATAAAGCAAGTTACTTAAATAGCTTGTGGTACCTTTTACAACTTACACAACCTGTTGATTGAAATAACGGTTGATGTTGATAAAAATGTTGGTACTGGGTCGTTGATTTAACTCAAACATATTTGTGCGCCGATTTACATTTGCGTCTCTATGCCAATGTAAGTCAAAGGGGGAGACGTACTTTTGGTACACAATGACGTCACGGACTGACACGGACGCTAGTATCGCAGTTTGGCCACTAATATCATTTGCGTCAACAACCGGCGCTCTTCCTTTCAACGCCCTGGATGAGGGCAGAAAAACCACACTATGGTTTTGTTTACACGACAACGTTCGCGGGTGAAAACGACAACACACATGTCAGATTGTTTCCATCCGTCGGACCTTCAAGTTGCCCTAGCAGCTCTAAATAAACATCCAAGAGTCTTTTCAGCAGTTGTATCGAATCTTTACAGATGGTATCACTGAACAGAGAAGGCGCATTAATTACCTCCATCAAATTGTTTATGCACCAATTCGACGGAGGCGAACCAGACGGCTTTGGACGAAACCTGGGAGAACCGCGTGGACTTGGTGGTGTTGTGTGGCAGTGTTTCACTCAACCACCTAGCCGCCTGGCGTGCATACAACATGGAATTCCACACAACTTTGCGTCACCGTATGCACGCAGATTTCCCCCCTAAACGCTCGTCTACACGCGGAATACAAAGTGAGAACGCAACGCCACTTTTGCGTTTTCTGTTCAGACCGTTTCTGTGTAAACATGGCCTATGTCCTACATCCCAAAACGCAATTCTATTCAGTGTACAATGAAATAAAACAACGAAAGCAGTTCAGGATTTCTTAGGAAAAGCTGGAGAAGTTTCACTTTCTTGTGTATTCTATTTTTACAGTCGATGATGTCTGCCTAATACATGAGGTCAATCTATTTTTGTATTTCCATGCAACAAAAAAAAGGTTTAAAAATGTGTGAAATAATTAAAGAAATCATTCTAGCCCCATAACTTTACTTTATTGCATTTTTTCATCATCATCAACAACAACAACAACAACAACAACAACATGTTCATTAGGATCATGTCTGAGAAAAGCCTAGAATCTTCATATTTAAGAAGCTAAAACACACATTTGTAGTTTGTTTTCTTGGAAGGATTACAGCTACTTCATAAACCATTCCTATATGACAACAAATACATACAGGGAGACAACACATTTTTTTGGATGCATTCAAGGGCCAACATTTTAATCTCTTGGAAATATATTTAAAGATTTTAAACTCTATTTTAGAATCTAGTTTGAAAATATGTCAGAAAATGATTAAAGGGCTGTTTTAATGTCCCACAACTTGTAATAATATCTTTGCCAGTTATTGTTTTCTCCCACAGGTCAATCAGACTTATTCAACAGTAAAAAACCCAACATATAATATATATATAATATTAACTTTGAAACTATACATAACTAGAGAAAGCATTACGTCTCTGATCTTATCTGGTTACTAATATTACTCAGCTCTTTGCTGCAGCTGTATTCTGTCACATGAAGACTTCTACAAAACAGAATTCATCTTCCCTGATAAAAGCCGACACAGCAATTCACCTTTAAAGTTCATCCTTCTTCTTCTGCTCCTTCTGGAAGACTTTTCCATCCGGCTGCTTCCTCCAGGTCAGTTTGATGTTGTCGTCCAATCCCTGGGCCCTCAGGTTCTTCTTCGCCTGAGATACAAAACTCATCATCATTATCGTTCCCATAAAATCAGATGATTTATCTTTAGGTCACTGGTCTGAAATGGTAGTTCCCCCTCATTTCTTCTAGTGTAAAGGCTTACCTCAGGTTACTAGATAGTATCTGTTCATTCTCATAATGCATTTGATGGCAGGAAGTTAAGTCTCTGCTATTAACTTCTTGGGTCCTGTTATTTGTGGCCAAAGTATTGAATGTATAATGGATATAGAATTCCATTCATGTTCATCCAGGTCCATTTCATTCGTATTGAAATTCATTTACTACATTTTCTTTGACTTTGGTTGAGTTGATAATTCTTGAATTGCTCTTTATCGGTTTCCTACCTCTTTTGTCTCTTGTTCTCATGTAATGTGAATTTCCTTTCTGGTGATTGATGAAGTTTAATCTTGTTTTAGTGATTGCTTTGAAAAGTCACCTGGTTGTTTTTGCATAAAAGTGGAAAAGATGATTTACCTGCACCAACATCTCCTCCAGAAAAGCGGGGTCGTTCAGATCCACACCGGAGTTTGGTTTCTGCACCCTCACCTTTATCACTTGCATTGAAACAGGCACATTTTCTAAAAACACAAACAAACTTCATCAGGCACAACATTTATGGTGGCTTATTTTCTCATCCCATGCTTTGAGGTAGGTGTGTTTTTTACTCACTGTAGCAAATGAATGGTTTCTTCTCTGCACATTTATAGTCAAACCATCTTCCGGATTCTTTGAAAGCTGCAGCCACACAAACTCTCTTAATACCTGTCAAGCCAGGTTTACCTCCTGCCCAGTACTTAAAGGAGAAAGGACTTCCATCGGACCACTTCCAGGACTCTTTGTAAAGGCCAATCCAATAACTAACACCACTAGGTATGAGCCCAGCAATCTGCTGGTTCTCTGTCTGGTTTCTCACACTGGCCAGGTCTGTGTGGTGTTCTCTGCAGTAGCTCTGGGCCTCAGGCCATGTCCTTGTGCTGTTGATGAGGACAAATGTTGCATCCGTTCCTGAAAATGGACAACAGAGAAGTGCTGAGTAGAGGCTCCACAACATGCAGCCTGACATCAACGGCACCTCTGTGGTGGCGTTGATGTCTTTGTTATATACAGTGTATTTAAATCATCGAGATATAAGGAATGAAATCATTCATTGAAAACTTGTATAAAATAAACATGTTAGATATTAGGATCCGAATAAATCTCTGTGGTCTCTCTACATAAATAAAAAAAACGTGCTTAATATTTACAGACTTTACAAAAAACAGTCTTTAGTGTCAGTGGGGGAAGAAGGATTCAGATCATTTAGTAAAAGCAGGAGTACAACGACGTGAAGACACTCTGCTACAGGTAAAAGCTGCATTCAAATTCTATTTATTCTACATTATCCTTATTCTGTTTAGCAAATATGAATACGTTGTTAAATGTACCTACAATTTTAAAACACAACTGCAAAAAAACCTGTATACAACATTTCCTATCATGGTTTTATGGATAGTTTTCAGTGGCGTCTCTGGCAGGAAAAGACTGGTGGGGCCCGGTCGCGCACACGCAGGGGGCTGTTGAAGTAGTACACATATATTCCTTGTAAGTGAGTCGTGTAAAGTGCACCTACCTGCTAACCTATAACTAAGAGAGATCACATAAGCCAGGTGTAGTAGCCTATAGTACAATAATAGCTGGTCTGTGAGCGTTATCAATTTGAGCTGCGACATTAACACTTCCAAGCAAGCCTAACCTAACAGCATTTCAACATGCGAACCACTGCTTTCGTGTTTGTTCAGACGTTCCGAAAGATGTTTCAAGTCCTTGAACCCTGTTGTAGTCCAGGTAGTGTCCCCCCCAAAGGGCAGGTAAGGAAACAGAAGAGAGACCCTTTAGCCACACTCGCAGTTAGCCATGCCTTCTTTTTTTGAACCACTCGGTTTCTGTCCTTTCCAGACTGAATAATATTACAATGAACTGGCTGGTGTGGTCCCAAACGCTTAATCTCCCATTTCTGCTCTAATGGCAAGGGACTAAATTTAACTCTGAGTAAATTATCGATTTGATTCATTTTGGACTGGCTTCACCCACCACTATTGCACTCAGTCCACAAGACTCCAGTGGCAGTTCTCCGGTGGGCCTAGCACCTGGCAGAAACAACTCCTCCGTCCTCAAGCAAGATGGGAGATGGAACGTTAACAGCCACACTAACAGAGACTGATGAGGTAGTGGCAAATCCCGGTTCTCCGGTGGGCCTAGCACCTGGCAGAACAACTCCTCCGTCGTCTTCAAGCTCAATGGGAATGGGAACGGCTAGGTGCCAGTGGAACTAAGTTAAGCTAACGGCAGCCACTAGCAAACAGCCCACTCAGCCTCAGAGACGAACAAGCCGTAAAGTTGAGCAGTGTTTGCTAAGATTAGGTCATTCAGCTACACTCACTAACATTACTTAACTAACTCACACAAAAAGAAATGTAAGTAATATACAACTATAACGGTCTGACTCAATAGCGAAGAACAAAATGGCACCTGCCGCTTCAGAACAGAAACTTGGACTGACGAAATGTCTCTGCCAAAGTGAATTAACACATTACTATTGGTTCGTCAAAATTCAATAAAAATGCATCAAACAAATAACTCTGATTGGTCAACTGTACAGAATTCTGCATCAACGGTGGATGGTATGAAGTGACGGATGTCCTTCTATTATTTTTCATTGGCTAAGGGGCCAAAACCGTTGTGCCCCACCGCTCATCATTGAAATCGCGTTGAGCAAGCGCACTGTGCGTTTGACTGCTAACCTGGTTAGACAGGGGCTGAGGGGCCAGCCCCATGCCCGTTGAGGAAGACTGCTAGGAGAAGCACGACCATTACTCAACACGTACAGGAAGTGATTTGGAATGTACCACACAGTTACAGCGCTACCATTGTCATATTATGTCATATCATGTAATAAACACACGAAATAAAATACATATATATTCCTTGTTGTTAGTGGAAATCAAAATATTGATCATGTCGTGAACTGCGCCACAGCGGCCACTAGTGGTGGAACCCGGCCCCACCGGCCCCTAATACAGAGACGCCCCTGATAGTTTTTACTCCTTGGACAAACAATGAAATGTTAACAATGTGAGAATCTTTGTGAAAAGGGAAATGTCGTTAGTCGTACTGCTCACAAATGATAGACATCTGAAACATGAGGTCAAAAACAAAGATAGATAGAGTAATGCATTGTATTCCAGAAGCTTTGGATATGATTTTAAATGTATAATATTAATCCTCCGTTAATATTCTTACCTGTGACATCACAGCAGACTGCACGGAGGTAGTTCCGTTTCTGACAAGGATCACCAAACCAGGCTCCATTTAACATAAATGTGCACTGTTCACTCTCATAGCTGCTTGGTTGTCCAGTATGCCATCGTCTGAACTTCGTCTCCCCCAGTTTGTAGAAGCTTGGGTCTGACAGCGACCACCTCCAGGTGACTCGGTCATCGTTCAGCCCGATCCAGGCTGACTGAAAGCAACATTTAAGGTGTTAATACAGAAATAATCCTGATGTATTTTCACAAGGAAATGTACGTATGTTTATTAAAGAGAAGGGTTTCTTTGCATTGAGGAGATCAGCCTCGGAACATGGTGCGTGACACGTACAGCTTTTCTTTTACAGCCGTGACACTGCCTACCAGTCTGATCTACGAGCCTAGCACAAGGTCCTGTAAAAAACATGTTTTTCATCAAGACAGAGAAAAGAGAACTGACTTGCTTGTATTGGCCTGCCATGTTGTTCAGGAGCTCCACAACCTCCATGCTGTCCACAGTGGCCAGGTCTGTGTGTTTCTCTCTGCAGTATCTCTGTGCTTCAGGCATGCTCTTTGCTTCATAGACAAAATGGTACTGACGTTCAGCATGTGAGGAGACAGCGCTCAGCCCTGCAGAGACACAGACCTTCATTTTGATTAGATTCAATATCAATTACTGAACCAACTTTTCCAAATCACTTAACAGTTAGACTGTAAATACAACAACTTAGGTAATAGTCAGAGGGAAACCACAATACAAAGTACTATAAAGGGTAACAGAAAGACACATCTTACATACAAATATATAAAACTCTTGCCTGAAAGAGCGATGATGATCAGAAGAACTTTTTCCATCCTTGTCTCTTCCCTGTTCCTCTCGTTTGGTCTGAGACTGTAGATGTGCAGGTTTTGACATTATAGATTAGGTAACACATTAACTAATATCTCGAGCAAGTCAGCCGCTCTTATGGACTTAATGCAAACTGGATATGGGAACAGCAGCTTTTTTAATATCAGGCTTATTTACTCACATTTGCACATGCATGCACAAGGAAAGTCAAACAGAGATATAAGGGCGTACAGTATCTGGTGATACTCAGCAGGACAACCAAATTCATGCCCATGAACTAAAACAAATAAAGAGTCTGAAACAACGCTGACAAACTAACTTTTCACATGCTTTAATGTTACACACACTTTCTTTGCAGCGTGTGTCTGAATCCCTGTTTCAAACGCTCGGTTGTAGCTGCTCGAAAAGGATTTAGCTTTCTAGGCTAAAGCTCACGTCCATGCTCCCCCTCTGATGGCATTCACTGTAAATACACCCTGCAAACTAAACTGGGACACATTCAGGACGTTTAGAGCTGCTTTACAACAACAAAATGATCTCTGTCGTGGCATTTTAGTCCGTTTCTTAAAATTAGAAAGCCACTTTCTGACTGTCTGGATCGTGGCTCTTGACCTGACGCGCCTCTTTGCTTCCAAACACATTTGCGGGGATCGTTGTTGAGTTGAATCAGATCAGATGTATTCATTGTTCCAGCATACAAACATGAACTGTCCTGCTTCAGCTTCAATAAAAGTATTTCTCCTTCGCAAAACTACATCAAAAAGAAACCGGTCAAAAGAACGTTCCCATCTAATAACTCACACAGCTGTGTCCCATTGCCCTGCCACATAAGTGCTTAGAGACATGCATGTCATATCCCCGAGAGCGCACATTTGACAGCTAAAATATAGACTTATTGCTCATCTAAAATCCCATCTTTTTAACCACAGTGAGACTCACTAACATAGTTAAGAGTTTACTCTAAAGCGTTGTATCTATTACCCGACAGATAAAGTAAACGGGCTCTAACAATCTCACTTTCTTTAATGTGAGAAAACTACACGGAAACCAAACCATGCATCCACCAAAAGTTTCAAAAGTGACTATTAATCAAAAACACATCACTTCACTTTGTCATGATCCTTGTTTTGTGTCTGTTTCCTGTTTTATTTTGAAAGGTTTTCCCCTCTTGTGTCATGTGTAGTTTTACTTCCTGTCTTTTGGTTTTCCTTGTGTCTGATTGTCTCACTGTGGTCACCTGTTGCCCTCGTGTTTCTGCCTCCCCTCCCCTGCTGTGGCTTGTGTTGTGATTAGTGTCTTTGTATTTAGTCCTGCTTTCCCTTGTGTTCTTTGTCAGTTTGTTATCATCCTTCATGTGTCAAGTCCGGTGTTTTTTATGTCCTGGATTTTCCCAATGTCATGATCCTTGTTTTGTTGTCTGTTTCCTGTTTTATTTTGAAAGGGTTTCCCCTCTTGTGTCATGTTAAGTTTCACTCCCTGTCTGAGTTTCCCTCCTTTCCCTGATTGTGTCATTGTGTTCACCTGTTGCCCTGTGTTTTTTTCCTCCCCTCTCCAGCTGTGTCTGGTTTTCTGATTAGCCTTGTGTATTTAGTCTTGGTTCCCCTTTTGTCTCTTGTTCGGTCGTCGTCATTTCCTACCTGATGTTGTACCTGCCTGTTCCTGCCCGTCCGTCCGTCTGCTCCTGTTCCCTGTGTCCCCTGGTTAGTGTTGGTGTGGTTAGTTTTTGGTTGAAAGTACAGCTTTGATTTAAATAAAGCTCGCCTTTGTTTGGACCCATACCTGCCTCGCTTTTGTTTTACTGCACTTGGGTCCTGTTTCCCCCACCGACTGACACCCAAACTTTGTATTTCTGTAAAACAGCTTTTGGAATAAAGCGCACCTTTTGTTTGTACCCATACCTGCCTCCCTTTTTACTGCACTTGGGTCCTATTTCCCCCACCCTTGACACACCTTTGTCAATTGTACTTAGGAAGGTTCATAAACGCATGAAGAGAACTGAACACACGTGTCAGAAGCAGGACTCTGTTCATTCCTATATTCCATATGGTGTTTGCCAGAACCAGACTGGATGTTCAGCATTAGCCTCCATGGAGAGAGAAAAGGACTTATTATTGGACCTGAAAACTCAGATAATCTGTACAACAGAGTAACTGACCTCTTCTTGTACAGACTATAATGACTTTGTTTACATGTTTTGATATTTTCTTGTCTCTGTATGAAGTGAATATTGATGCTTCTGCTAGAGAGGAGGTGTGTGGAGCAGCAGTGGAAGGAGACTTGTTGAATTGTGCGCTTTGGGTTCCTTGTATATATATATTTGTATATTATTAATAGTTTCTATAGCTGTGACGTCACAATGATGGTATTAAGAGGTGGATTTAT
Organism: Eleginops maclovinus; assembly: GCF_036324505.1. Lineage (NCBI taxonomy): Eukaryota > Metazoa > Chordata > Actinopteri > Perciformes > Eleginopidae > Eleginops > Eleginops maclovinus. Next base: position 25,078,125 of record NC_086349.1, on the reverse strand, counting down.
TGCACGGCCCATTACTGTTTACTACAGAACTCCTTTGAAGATATTATGAGACAAAAAAATAATAAAGAGATTGCAATATTTCTCTCAAATAAAGAAACACATTTTTGTATGAAATTTCATTAAAGGTCATCTTTTTTATTGGTCATTTAGTCTTAATCAAAAGTCAGAAAAAGACCCAAATGTTATTATCTCTCACCGGCCAAGCAAATACATTCAACAGTAAAACCCCAAACATATTAAATTCATAACCATATATAACAAGGAAAAGCACTAAATAATCTATCTTCTATTAAAGTTACAGTAACTCATTAATTACTCAGCTCTTTGCTGCAGCTGTATTCTGTCACATGAAGACTTCTACAAAACAGAATTCATCTTCCCTGATAAAAGCCGACACAGCAATTCAACTTTAAAGTTCATCCCTCTCCTTCTACTTCTGCTCCTTCTGGAAGACTTTTCCATCCGGCTGCTTCCTCCAGGTCAGTTTGATGTTGTCGTCCAATCCCTGGGCCCTCAGGTTCTTCTTCGCCTGAGATACAAAACCCATCATCATTATCGTTCAAATAGAGAATTGGCATCTTTATAATATCATTTTCCTGGTTCATTTTGTGGCAGGCAGCTAAGTCTCTGTTGAGGGTTTGCTGTGAAAAGATATCTGCTTGTTTTCTGTTTTGCATAAAAGTGGAAAAGATGATTTACCTGCACCAACATCTCCTCCAGAAAAGCGGGGTCGTTCAGATCCACACCGGAGTTTGGTTTCGGCACCCTCACCTTTATCACTTGCATTGAAACAGGCACATTTTTTTCTAAAAACACAAACAAACTTCATCAGGCACAACATTTATGGTGGCTTATTTTCCAGGAGACTCAGTCTCATCCCATGCTTTGAGGTAGGTGTGGTTTTTACTCACTGTAGCAAATGAATGGTTTCATCACCCCACAGTCCAAGTCCTCCCATTTTCCAGAGTTGTAGAAATCTGCAGCCACACAAACATTAGGATCTCTGCAGTTAGGTTCCTTTTCTCTCCAGTACCTAAAGGAGGAGGGACTTCCATCGGACCACTTCCAGGAGTCTCTGTAGAGGCCGATCCAATAATCACCCCGTTCGTGTAACAGCTCAACAATCTGCTGGTTCTCTGTCTGGTTTCTCACACTGGCCAGGTCTGTGTGGTGTTCTCTGCAGTAGCTCTGGGCCTCAGGCCATGTCATTAGGCCTTCAGTGGAGACAAATGTCACGTTCGTTCCTGAAAATGCACCACAGAGAAGTGCTGAGTAGAGGCTCCACAACATACAGCCTGACATCAACGAAACCTCTGTGGCGGCGTTACTTTATAATATAAAATATAACGATTAAATCATGGAGATATAAGGAGTAACATCAATACATGAACACATGTGTTAAACGTATGATAAGATAATCTGAAGAAAATGTTGAGTAGTTTTGAACAGTCTCTTGACATGAATACAAATATAATTAGTATTACACAAAACAACGACATACAGTCGTGTAGTTTTTCAACATTTGAATATTGGAAAGAAAGGTTAGGCTTCATCAGTGGTGGAACGTTCAGATCTTTTAGTAAAACAATGAAGATACTCTGCTACAGGTAGAAGCTGCATTCAAATTCTATTTCTTCTATATGATTGTTATCCTGTTTTGTTCAGATGTATAAGATGTAAAACGTACGGACAAATCTGAAACATTTCCCAAAAATAAACATGTTAACAATATTTCTTTTTACTTTGTGAATTTTAGTGGAAAGGGAAATGTCCTGAGTGGAACTGCTAACAAACCATAGACATCTGAATCATGATAAGGAGACACATTTCTGTAAGAGGTCAGATACAAAAAAGGTTGGGAACCATTTGTCAGATAAAGAATAATGCGTTGTATTTCAGAAGCTTTTTCGTAGGATGTTTAAATGTATATAATTCATCTTAAATTAATATTCTTACCTGTGACATCACAGCAGACTGCAGAGAGGAGTATGTCACAAACAAGGTCATCCCAATTTCCATCATTAGAACTAATAATTGAGCATTTTTTCCATGAAGAGTTGTTTGGTCCTCCAACCCACCATCGTCTGAACTCCGTCTCCCCCGGTTTGTAGAAGCTTGTGTCTGACAGCGACCACCTCCAGCTGCCCGTGGCGTGGTACAGCCCTATCCAGGCTGACTGAAAGCAACATTCATTGTGTTTTAAAGCTACTCAAGGAAATGTATGTGTTTATTAAAGAGAAATGTTTAGCCTTTATGAAATCAGCCTTGATACATTCATACATCAACTCTCATCCACAGCCGTGATGCTGCCTATCAGTCTGAATCTCCTTACCTCTACTGTCAGTATTTTACACGTGCTTGGGCTTAACCCACCATTTCAGCAAAGCCTTTAAACCACCCATTTTCCTCGGTGACACTTTGAGTTTTGTTTATTGAAATGAAAAGTGCGCTTATAAATTAAATTGATTATTATTAATAACATTTTTTAACTCTGTTTTCAGCGTTCTGTAATAATCTCTCCTTTTTAAATGTCACTCTTAAAGAGATCCCCTTGTTGTTAATTTGAAGAAAAGTGAACTGACTTGCTTGTTGTGGCCTGCCATGTTGTTCAGGAGCTCCACAACCTCCATGCTGTCCACAGTGGCCAGGTCTGTGTGTTTCTCTCTGCAGTATCTCTGTGCTTCAGACATGTTCTTTGCTTCATAGACAAAATGGTACTGACGTTCAGCATGTGAGGAGACAGCGCTCAGCCCTGCAGAGACACAGACCTTCATTTTGATTAGATTCAATATCAATTACTGAACCAACTTTTCCAAATCACTTAAAAGTTAGACTGTAAATACAACAACTTAGGTAATAGTCAGAGGGAGACCACAATACAAAGTACTATAAAGGGTAACAGAAAGACACATCTTACATACAAATATATAAAACTCTTGCCTGAAAGAGCGATGATGATCAGAAGAACTTTTTCCATCCTTGTCTCTTCCCTGTTCCTCCCTTTTGGTCTGAGACTGTAGATGTGCAGCTTTTGACATTATACATTAGGTAACACATTAACTAATATCTTAAGCCGCTCTTATGGACTTAATGCAAACTAGATATGGGAACAGCAGCTTTATTAATATCAGGCTTATTTACTCACATTTGCATATGCATGCACAAGGAAAGTCAAACAGAGATATAAGGGTGTACAGTATCTGGTGATACTCAGCAGGAAGAACCAAACCACAACTGTGTGGCCTAAACCGCAACTACAAAAATGTGTTTCAATGGCCGGCGCACTTCCTTTTCAAGGTTTCAAGGTTGTATTGGTCATATGCACAGCATATACAACGTATATGTTGGCAATGAAAATCTTATGTCCCATGCTCCTCCAACAACTCAACATACATGGTGCAAATAAGATAAATAAAACAGTGCAAAAAGAGAGAAGAATATTTACAATAACAACAATAAAGATTTGAGGATGTGGGGACTTGAGAAGGTTCCTAACGGAGTGAAAGGACTCGGAAGTATCTCAGCGTCAGCCAAAATAAGAACCGTTCAGATGCTGTAGATGATATGAAAGGAGCTTCAGTGCATCCTTTGTAAGCTCCTTTAGTTTAGGATACACTCAATCATCCTTTGTGATGTGGTTGGTGGGTCAGGTGGAGGTGAGCATGCGGGCAGCAGCGTATTGGACATATTGAAGCTCTTTGTGGATGTATTTAATCAAGTCTTGATGTTACACTGCCCAGTCACAAGCCTGTGGGGGGGGGGGCTATGTGGTTCATCTCTCACAGTTTTGCGAACTTCACTTACTTCTGTGGGCTCTGAGGCAGCCACGAGTTGCTCCTTGTAAACCAGCCAATCAGAGCAGAGCACGTCATAATTATTTAAATGAACCCCAAATAAGGAAATTCAGCTCGTTTCATTCTAGGATCAAATCATAGGGTTATAAATGGGCCTGTAAAACCGCATCTGGACATTTGTTGGAACATCCAAAGTTATATACCTTCTTCGTAGACATCAGAGAACAATTTAGAATACCTGATAGATGCTCTCTATGGCACCTTTAAAGAAAGTGTTCTTATTGTAGAAAGAATTGTGAAATTCATTGGCTGCTTGAAACATCAGGAAAAAAAACCATTCATATGATCCTGTAAGTTTGTTTGATATACAGTAGGATTTTTCATTTTGTTTCATGGACACTGATACTGTCAGCTCTGTGTTGTCATCTAGTGGTGAGAGCGTGTTCTTCATGTCTCTTTTAAAGTGGACCTTTCATTTTCAGGTTCACATTTGGGACATGTCTCCATGCTTTAATGTTCAGAAAGCTCTTTATGTTTCTCATACTGCCTGTGCTGAAGGATCTCTTTTCACCCTCTGTCTGAAACCAGAGCCCAGTCTGCTCTGATTGGTTATCCGTTGTGATTTGTCAACTGCTTAAAGTTGTCCCACGCCTTAGTCTATCACGTACAATCTGTTGGAGTGCTGGCGCATAGTGATGTCACTATTACAGATGTCAACAGAGTCCAATTGAGGAGTTTCTGTCAGGGGCGGGGGGATAAGGGTGTGGGAGACAAACTCCATCTGGAGGGAACACAGGGATTTCAGCCTTTGCAGACCATATACATGCACTAAAACATACAACACTACCGAAAAGGAAAAACCCTGAAAAGCATAATAAGGCCTTTCTAGGAATTAAGACAAGTTGTATATATTGTAATAATAAAAGCCAACATGTTTCAAGTAATGACAGCATTTTAATTTCAAAAAACAAAACATCGCTGAATATTAAAAATACATAAAAACACACGTACAATAAAAGTCTTACAATTTCCTCACATACTCCAAATATATACAGAGAAAAGAATTAGGAAATCTTACTTCTAAAATAATAAGTTTACATAGCAGCCATTTGGAAAATCCAAACAGCTGTATAACTTGTTATTAAAATTCAATATACAGTATTTACATTCAGTAAGCGAGTGTAAAAATCACAACTGCTGTGTCAGCCATCCTGAATAGACTATGCTATTTGATGTTATATTGCATTACTCTTATTATATGTATGCACTCATGGTGGTGAATGGCACACAACCTGACTGAATGAAAAAGGAGGAAGGACAGATACAGCATGGGATATTTGTTATCTTGAGATAATAGTCATTACATTGGAAATACGCTTTACGATATCACGAGGTCTGATATCTTTGGAAACTTTTTTTTGGCAATAATCATAATTTATCTTGATATAAAAATGCATTTATGTGTCATAGAATTAATCATATGACACATAAACCATATGAACATACCAATACGTCTATAAAGAAATCTGTGTCACTTCAAACCACAGTTAAAATAAACCAGATCCTTCTTTATGATCAGAGCATTGATGTGCAGGTGACTTTGGATGAATAAAAAGGCTTTTAGATCAGATACACTTCCAGACTGAAGCAGGCGATCACAGGGCAGACAGGAAGTACTGCACGATCGCAGAGATGCTGATGAGGAACAGGAGGGGCGTGGCCTGGAGGAGAGAGGCGGAGCTCTTTAGCATCACCTCCACAGGTAAGTGGTTGCTCACGTGCAGCGCCTGGCAGACAGAAGCAAAAACCATATTTATAAAAAGGATGGTGCAACCAAGAATGACCATACACTATAAAGTAGTGATATACTGCATAGATAGATAGATAGATAGAATCGGAGGATGAAACCCTCTTTATTGGTCACACACATGCACACAGCAGAGCACACACAGTGAAATATGTCCTCTGCATTTAACCCATCCTAGTACTAGGAGCAGTGGGCAGCTATCGTGCAGCGCCCGGGGAGCAATGGGGAGGGGGGATTGGAGGTGTCCGGTGCCTTGCTCAAGGGCACCACAGCAGGGCATAGGAGGTGAACTGGGACCTCTCCAAGTAGCAGTCCACTTTCAATATTTCATGTCTGTTTGGGGACTTGAACCGGCGACCCTACGATTCCCAGTCCAAGCCCCTACTGACTGAGCCACTGCTGTAACTAAAATACTGTCTTATTCTGAAAACCGTTTTATTTTAAAACTGTTTATTTTGTCTCTGAGGAGCTTCACTTTGTTTTCTTTAAATCTACTCCTGAACTTTGAATAAAAGAACATTTCCTATCTTTCCACTATCTAGCTTCAAAAACAAAACGTCAAGTTTGAAGAAGCATTTGGAGAGTCACAGTCAAAGTGGCGTGCTGCGACAGGCAGAGCAAGTCCCGCCTGGTGGTGCGAAGCAGAGAGCTGCACTAAGGCCCCCCACCAAGGCCCCCCACCAAGGCCCCAACCACCCAAACAACCAAAGCTGGACTTCGGTGCCAAACCAGTAAGTGGGGCAGTATGTTGGACTCATTTCTATGTCGGCAGCTGCTGAATGTAACTAATGAAGTAACTTGTAATCTAACTTAGTTACTTTTTAAAGGAGTAATCAGTAATCAGATTACTTTTTCGAAGTAACTGTGTCCTAACACATGATTAAGTAGGTAACATTGATTTCGGGCTTCTATACAAATTATAGTGGTAGCTTTTGTAGGTGTGAGTACAAACTGTTTAGTTGATCAGCCAAATGTATTACTGTTCATCCTGAGGGGAGCGTGAACAGCTCAACCCAATGTCATCAGGATGGGATGTTAGTGAGGACGGACGGACGTACCTTGACCTTGGAGACTTTCAACACTTTCAGAAAGTTGAAGACTTTCGCAGAGTTCACAGTGATGCCCTTCAGAAAGGGTTTCCCATATACCACGATCCTGAGGGAAACGTGAACACAATCACACAAAACATATAGAGGAAGTTTGCTAAGAGAAAACCATATCATACATTAGGAAACATCCAGACCAGCAGAACACATGTCCCTTAAATGTGCCTTTATTCTCTCTCTTCACATCGCTGCTACACAACACTTTCACCTGCTTTAAATAAGTTATTCTGTTTTAAAATGTAAAGCATTTCGAGCGACTCATTTTATAGGTACTTTTGCTTTGTTCAAAATACATACACCTTTGTATCCATCCTTAGTGTACGCCTTAAAACAAAAGCAGTTATTTTAAGACAGCTCATGCTTTTAGACCTCGTCACTTAGCTTAGTTTTCTTCTCTTCTCTCTTCTTCTCTCTTCGTCTTCTCTCTTTTGCACTGTTTTATTTATCTTATTTGCACCATGTATGTTGAGTGGTTGGAGGAGCATGGGACATAAGATTTCCATTGCCAACATATACGTTGACCTACCTGTCATAAGCACAGTTGGTGATGTCCTTGACAGTGGTGTCCATTTTGTCATGGATCAGCCAGGAGAAACCGGGTCTGCTGAAAAGTCGGATGTCTTTCTTGTTCTTTCGGGTCATATAGGCACAGCTGGCATGGAAATCTCCCAGGAACATCACATTCTGTAACGCACACAAACAAAATGTAATACTTAGAAAAGTACATATTCTGTTCATGTGCAGGTTTCATATTGTATTCTGTGTCTGGACTGTGACATGTCTCCATACTTTAATGTTCAAAAAGCTCTTTATTGTTCTCATACACAAAGACCTATAAAACACACTCCATGAAGGGAAAACCCCCAGGGAGAATAATAGGGCCCCTTCAAATAAGTCTGAGCCGTTTTCAGCATACAGCTATAGCTAGCATCCCCTTCATTGACATACACAAGATGAACATTTCCTCCATATGCTTTACAGTCCGACTTGGTTCGTTCATATCAAATCCTCACCGTGTTATTCCATTTCTGGCGGACTTCCTCAAAGACGTCGTAGAGTCGGTCGATCTCCTGAACAGCCTTACTGGGATGAGTGTGCAGAGGAACCAAAACAAACTTCTCGATTGCTGCAAGACAAACATAACAGGGAGGGGAAAAAGGGTTTGGAAAATCTACTAAGCAATAAACAAATGTGTGATTCTGGATTCAATCTTTTTATGCTAAACTTTCAGTTTATTTTGCTCATTTTAATTTGCTGATTTCCTCTTTTCTTATTAAACTTTGCTCAGTATTTTGGTCTCTTTGCTCAGGGTTGTTCTCCATGAACAAACAACCCTATAAAGAAAAAACGACTTTTCAGATGAAAGCATGAATGACTATACAGGCGTGTAGAACAGTCCTCTCAAACTTGGACTGGATTGAATCCATTTTTTGTCGCAGAGGAATGATCAAATCTGTAGTCTAACAGCCAGTAGTCGTGCTGTAAATGAAGTAATTTTGTTGGAAATATTTATTTATGTGTGTTTTGTGTTTTGTGTCCACTGACCGGTTTTATTGCTTTGGAACTGAACGGCGTACGGCGCTCGGACAAAGGACTGTTTCTTCTCGTATTGATGCGTCCCCGTTACACTCACCATGCCTGACCTAAAGGGAGAAAAGAGAAGAGGAAGAAGAAGAAATATTGATCAGCCGAGGAACAGATCTGATGTTAAATCTGTTTAAGAATTGTCTTTATATTTGACTCAGTGAAACAGCGGTTCCCAACCTGTGGTCCGCGGCACCTTCGTGGGCCGCGAAGGCATTGCAAGTGGGCCGCCAAATCATTTGCAAAACTCAAATTGAAAGTTGATGGTCGGAACTTTCCCGCGGGACCACATTGATAATGCACTCCAAGTGTATAAGTAAGGGATAATGTGCAGCGAGGCGGTCATTATGGGGAAAAGAACACCCGACAGGCTGATCAGGGAGCCCGACTCGAATTGATCTCTTGCTCCTGGTTGAGCCGACAAGCTGCATTTAATTAATTTAATGCTCTTGTTTTGATGTTTTTTTCTGCACCATTGCATGTGTGATTTAACTCACTACATTTGAAGGGTGTAACATATGTGCAATTGTTATGTATAAGAGTGCATTTCTCAATTTCTGAATGAAATCGTTATTAATTTGCCTACTGGACAGACAGTCAGTTTCTTGTTTCTGTTTGTTACTGATGGACAGTGTGGTGTATTAAATCTGTTCATACATACAGTTAGTTAAATCGGTTCATAATACAGCTAGTTACTCTCTGAGGTCATGGAGAGTGCAGAGAAGATGTGGTCCAGGGGCCATATGGTGGGCAATCGGATGTTGTATAACAACCTCCGAAATACGTTAGGAGGCCCATATGAACGGACACATGTCACTTAGTGAGGCATACATTGTCATTGATTACCTCCTGTGAGCACACACACTTTGGACATGCACACACATTTTCTTCTATAAATTGTATGCACAAAGACAGTTTGGGGGGACTTCCACAATTGGCTCTGGGAACCTCGTATTGCCCGTGTTGGTGTATGATACTATGCTGTTGTAATAAACCTTATTATATACAAGCTGGTGTCTCCGGAGACTTCTTCATCATCTTCACAAACATCGCTACAAGATATACATCAACAGTAAATGAAGTAAAAAGTCATTTGAGAACTTTATTTAGCCTCCGCATTGTTTATGGTTGGTGGGCCCTGAGTCGAAAAGAATTGGGAACCGTTGCAATGAAAGAATTGTATTTGTGTAATTCATCACACCACAATGTTCCCTTTGCTTGTTCACTTTTTCACATATTTTGTTTAAGGATGTCACTCTAACAGAAATGTAGTACCCGATACCAAAACCAGCAGGCTCTATATCGGGGTAGAAAATACAAAATGTAATTAATAAACACTCCTTACTCCATACTGGTTTTTGTTCATGATGATTCCCAGTCTAAAATCTATTTAGTATTTAAACTGTGTCTATTCTAGTTTTGCCAAATCATTTTCTACAACATTTCATTGAACTCATCAAGATACAATTAAAATGTACCTTCATTTCTTATTCATTTGTTCTGAAAGGAGTTTGAATGGTGCAAAACTGTCCTCAAACCAAATGGTGCTAACAGCTAACGGTAACTCGCTCTCCTGCCAGATTCAATATGGACTTATTGGTCGCATTCAAGCAATATAAAAGGCGGGGGGGGGGGGGGTTACATTTAATGGGACGCGTTGATGCTTTAGTTTACTCTGTCCAAAACACAATTACTGTCTTACCCAGGATGACGGGACGCTATTACGTCTTAAGCCTTTGCGATACTTCTACGGTACATTCGATACTGATGAAAAACGAGTATTGCCATGCTGTTGTTTTTGTTGTCATCGACTTAGAAATAATAATCAATATTAAGTGTAACTACAACACTGTTATTTTTGTAACCGGATGTACACAACACTGATGACGCTTGATGCCGGACGGGAGAAAACTGCCGGTTTAGCGTTGGTTTCCTTAGCGGACAGAATCTGGACAAAGAGTAAATAAGGGGAGTTACTTGTGGTGTTATACATTAAACACGCAATGTCGGATTCTCCTTATTGACGCTGTAATACCCTAAGGAGGGAGATGACCCAATGCCACCGAAAGTTCTGTTTTGCTTTGAGGCGACCAATAGGAAGAGACGACCCCTGGACAAAGGGCATTTCAACTGGAGAATCGATCTCTTTGTCCGCTGACCGCCAGACAGTTAACTGCTCATGAGCTCCTACTCATCTGTGGCCCGTGGAAGCGTGTTCCGAGCTATTGAGCCACAGCTGTGAAACTTTTGTAAACTGCCGCATCATTTTATTAAATAGTCCTTTTAAAACTTATACGAGGAGCTTCACTTTGTTGTCTTTTAAGTCTACTCCTGGACTTCGAATGAAAGCACATTCTTACAGTAGCAAACAATTGGTTCTTGTGACGAACTATGAATCTCCACTACAGATTTTGAACACACGATTAACCTTGTGAACTCAAACTTGTTACGCGAGCTAATTAGTCCACGCAAACAAGTTGATGTTTCGCGTGGGACACAAACTGCTGCCTCCTCTGTCCGCTGGTGGTCGCAGTCAGATCATTGATTGACAGACGATTTCCATCAAACGTTCCCCTTATTTCCCTGTGATTTGCTTCAGCCATGGTAGTGAGAGGTGTGGGGTGATCACACAGATGACGACTCAAATCTTGATATTGACAGCAGAAACCTTCAGAAGATTTAAAGTAGCTAAAGGATAGAGTTCAATGACTTATGACGGTTAGAAGAACAGTTCTTCTCTGTGTTGATTAATCCAAATGTTATTCCTACCTGAACGTTTATTGTTTTACCTCACCAGATTTTGGAGCATTTGCAATGAACCTCTCATATTTCTGTGGATTGTTGTTACATGATGTGCAGATATTGTCCCTTTATTTTAAAATTGAAATCGTTGCAAAGAAAAGGAGGAGTACAGGTGTGGTTATAGCCTGTTCTGGGTCTTACCTGTAGATGAAAACATACTGCTGCATGTCGGTGGGAGAGTTTCCCAGACTCTTACTGGATACTTCCTTGTATTTGTAATGTTCATACCTTGTTAAAAACAGACACAAATAAACTATTAACGACAAAAATCAACAACAAGACAGCAGACAATGTAGGCACAAATGAAAGGGCTTAGATGTTGGTGAGAAAGCGATGTTCACTAAAACCTCCAATCTGACAACAAGCCCACAGGGGTTTTACTTTGAACCACTTCGTCAAATCAATTAAAACCAATAAAATCACCTTGTGTGTTTGTGTGGACCATGCAGAACATAAACCATTTCCTACATATCATACTAGTTATTTCAGATTTCAACATCTTAACAGTACTCAGTTTAGCAGGAGCGAAAAACGCATTAACCAAACTCCTGATTTAAGATCAGCTGATACTTAAGGCACGGATAATAACTCATGATAATATCGCTTTCACCAGCTGCTCGTCAACTCAACGGGTTAGCAAGCAACACTTAAGCTAACCTAGACATTGGGACAAGCCTTTTTACTGCACTAGATAAGATTTTCAAAATAAACAAATTGTTCGATTGTAATTGTTCGTAATCGGTGGCTTGTGACCTCTTACAACGAAATGCCCGTAATAATGGGGAACCCTAGATTGTCTATTGGGTCTCTGAAATGCTTTCAGTACCAAAAACAAACATTTTCTCCTCCTAACTTCCCACATGGTTTAAATGAAATAAGAAATATTCCAATTGCCCATAAAGGGTGATACAATAATCCCCCTGTTGACCCTTTAGAGGGGTCTGACTCCTTTGTTGATAAACCATTGGACTAGACTAGATAAATGTATATAATTAGTGATGTATATTTTCTCTTTGTTTGACAAGACGTTTCCCACCGATCCACACATGCACAACAACCTCGCTTTAGACACAACGTAATAAATTTCATAGAAATCATGCTATGTCTCCCAGGTTGATTGGTGGTTTATAGCCTCATAATTGTCCCAGGGACACCAACAGACTTGCATTTGTCGAGTAAAAAGAGCGTTGCAAATCTCCCCACATAAGGGCAGCCATAGCTAAAAGCAATTATTCACCAACATTTTGTAGACGGATCCGGATACAAAATTTGTAAAATCAAAGTTCCCCGTTAGCCATCACCAGAAAGAAAGCAGCTGATGTCGAAGTAAAGCCAAGCCTTGTTGCAGTTATATACTTTGGGTTTAAATTGGGTCATTTCAAAAAGGTGGAGCTAACATTGGTGTATATACCACCTCTATTGAATATACTGACTTTTTGGATATAAGTGTGAGTTATAGAGGTGTGATAATTGACAGCCAGTGAGTAGGTATGACATTTTAGATAACACTTCAATTCAAAACTGATCTAAAAACACCAAACAAGTGTCTAATCTTCCCACAGTTCACACAGACGTTTTCATCCTCCTCAACACAGTACTCTGCATACTTTCCTAGACGTGGCGTCCCACATGGCTTAGTATTTGTTCCACTACTTTTTGGTGTTTGTACAGCAGTCACATTTTCAAGAAAGTATGATTATGTATCTCCAGTGATGCTGAGATCTACGTTCAGTTGAGACGGGACAGATGATGCACAATTCATGGAGCTATCAGTGTCCACAGTCCTTTTTTTGGGTGTGTATTTGCTCCTAGATGTTTTGTAAGAATGGAATAAGATTGATTAACCTCCCTGACATTTTGGACAAAACAGTTACTGTGATGAACCTAACTGTGTGAATAGTAGGCTATGTAAGAGGTATATTCTAATGCTTTTTGACTGAATCAGGCCGAAATAACATGCGTCTTCCTTTAATAAATTCCAATTTCACCCTTTAAATCTACTCAGTTGACTCTCAACAAAGGCATACGTTGTGGTGTAGGTCTCAGGCCTGTTGAGCCTAGCTTAGCACAAACACTGAAAGCAGGGGGATAGTCCTAGCCTGCTTCCTCAAAATATTTAAATGTTGTATATTGTTTGCTATTAAGCTAGTCAGCAGTTCATCCTATAGTGTCGCAGGAACGAGTCCTAAAACCCGGAAGTGAGTTAACGTTTTACAACTTCCGGTTCCCTCGTCTCAGAGTCAATGGGATTTCTCCGTAGGATTTTGGAAAATAGCTCGAAATAAGGTCTGTAGTTGACACAAATTTGAGAGACGGATCACGTTTTGTCCTACAAAATTAAATACATCAGCAGTGACCCCCCCCCCAACCCCCCCTGGTGATTTTCTAAGAGTTTACGTGTCTGAAAAATGATGGTTGTTAACCTTTGTGGCCGAATAGGACGACAGAAGTTGTCGAGGACGTTGTACGTCGTTACGCCGAACACGTAACCACTCCCGCTAAGTTTGTTTTCCCCTGTTCTGCTTGAAATACTTATAGTGAAACTCAGCGTGGCTAAAAGGAAAAGCTTTGTTAAAATATGCCAGCGCACAAAAGTCAGTTGAAAGGATCTTAAGTTGGCGTGACGTTGAAGTCCTGCGACCCTGCTGTACTCCTCTGTAGTTCGTTTATAGCATTATAGAAACAGATTTTGTTGACAGTCAGCTTGTTGCAAATGTACCTCAGCGTCAACTATCCAAAATAAAGGGTTAAACATAACATGATTAGGATTAGTTAATTAGATGAAGATCTACATGCTCATAAAATCCACTGTACCTTGGAGTGGCCCTGTTGGAGGCAGACAGCAGACACATAAGGATCACCACATTGATGCATGATGGTGTTACAGTTGTTAGTATTTTCAATGAGTGCTTTTTTCAGTCCTTCAGTTTAGTAGGGAACGTTTTGTCAACATTCACAAATAATTAAACATTACAGAGATTTTACATTTGATGCTGTATGCAAAATTGCTTTTAACATAGAAGCAATTTATTATGCAACACCACATATTACGCAACCTTTTGTGCTTTCATCTGTTCTCTGAACCCTGAGTTTTTCTTGAGTTGAACTAAAATGTATTTTTTAATGCACATTAAAGGCTCACTTTTAGGCTTATCTCAGTAGCGCTGGTCACGTGAAAACGTAGTTTATCAGCATCTTCATATGCCACACGGGTGTTGCTTTCTTTAACGTTTAAAAGATCCTTTCAAATGTACAAATACATGCTGTGAAAAGATGCTGAAAACATAAAAAGGTATGACTGATACAGAAAGTGATTTCCTGTTTTAAAAATAATGTTCTTTTTTGGGCCTCTGTCGACATAGCGCCTTTTTCTGAGTGGCCGTGCCGAGTTGAAAATATATAAACTTTTCAGAAAAAGTACTGGTGCTCCTTCCTCCATCATTTTCTCCTTCCTCTGTCCCTGTTCCCATGGCATAGCTCTTTGGCCTTCGGGTTGCTGTAATCTCCCTTAAGGAGGTGCAGCTGGGGCACTTTGTTGTTCTGACCGAGCACAAGCTGACCTGAGAAGGTTTATTGTTTAGGGACGTCTAGAAGCCCTTCTTATCTGGAACGTAGGCTGACGAACATTCTTTCGTGGACGACAGCTTTAGTTAGTTTCAGGGTCCATATTCGTTTAGTCTCACTAATGTCGAATGTTGATTACACACTCTGAACTGTTTAAAACCTCAGACTACGGAAGAGATCTTCAGAATTGGTCAGGCAACCGCTGTGTCAACTCGTGGCTGCAGCAAATGTCTTGTCCACTCTCCGGCCGTTAACTTCAGAATAAACCTTCAGTGTTTGCCATCAAAGTTCCAGCTCTCCCCGTGTCTCTTGAGTTTAGTCTCCATTGCTCCAGAAGTTTCCATCACACCGACAGGCTGTTTTTGTTGGTGTTGATCGGCCTGGGGGTGTTGCTACATGTAAAGTTGTGACTTATCGTCTTCCTCCCCTGCTTTACGGCAGACAGCGCTGTGACTAGCTCATCCGTAAAAAGTGTGAGGCCATTTGACCTTATAGTAAAAATAAAAGTATAGTTTGTTTGTCATACAACGCCGGCGATACGTTGTTGTTTGTCAGAAAGGCGCTATGTGGACACGGGCTCTTAGAGAGTCTTCTTATAACTGGGACAGCTGATTTCACTCGTAACACTTTCTAATTAACGAGGCATCTTTAAAAAGTAATTCTCCTTTATGGTAAAAACGTAACTAACTATGAAGTTGAGTAAATATAGAAACTGGTACTGAAAGTGTGAACCAAAAAATGGGATATTTCACAACCTGACGACCAAACTGTGTTGTTAGGGGTAATAACTGTATAAAATATCAGTGAATAATGTATACGCATTGAGAGAGTCATTTAAACATTTTATACAGGATTTATTACTTTTGATTTACTGACTCAACAACTTGGTTGCTAGTTGAAAACATGATCCGATATTTCACAGACAAAATATTGTTGACAGTGACCTGCTTCACTGAGTTTCTCCTTACCTCTTGACTGAAATGAGAAGCTTTTTAATGGCTTTACCATCAGGATCCTTCACCCCCTGCAGGAGACAGATATCACAGCGACCCACGATCTGCAGACAGAAACACACGCAGTTGATTCAAACGATGGACCACAGGTTATGCATCAGTTCAGTAAAAAGGTCCACGAGATGGGAAACGATCCGTATGCACCGTAGATCAGACATCACAGTTTCAGTTAATAAAATATGTATTGTTCCATTTTATTTTGACAGCTTGGCAATTATGTAATAGTGCAGGAGAACAAATAGTAATATGGTAAACATCAGCTTTTCAGGGTTTCCTTCATCATAACTCTGCATCTTTAACTCTTTATTACCAACTGTCCCTTAAAACTATACTGACTCCAGATGTTCTCAATAATTGTAATGTAATTAAACAAAAAATAAATCCTGAAATGATACACAACACACTACACATCTACATTTTGCAAGCTAAAACTTCATATTGGGTGTGTGTGTGTGTGTGTGTGTGTCCTACCCGTGTCAGAGTGTGTAGCACTCTGCTCTGTGACACTTTTGTCCAGTTCCAATTCTCCACATTGTAGGCACAGATCCTGAATCCTGAAGCCCCCTCCACCAGCAGGGAGAGGAGCGACAAGAGGAGGAGAGCAAGAGGAGGAAAGCGCCACCTCATGGTCAGACTGTGGAGGAAAAGCAACGCATAATCTCATTGATGTGAAGCATTGAATGGTTACATGAGAGTCTAAAATAAAACACTGAAATGAGGTAGGGAGGCTGAGTTTTGTCCATGTCTTGAGCTTTGTAAATTACGTTCATTTATTTTGTAGGAAGAGCTGATCTGAATCGAGGCTCCAACCACAGAGTGTGACTGATTGTAAATCCCCTTGTGTGTGCTATAAATAAACCTGGTGTGACTAAAAGAGGTCGTTTTAAAAAGGTGCAAAGTCGGAATCACTGACTTAAAACAAAAAATGATAAATACCTTACATTTGTTATTCAAAACCTACACGCAAACAATCAATTTGCATTTGACATGATGCTTCTTTTCTCTTTGACAGTATGTGTTAAACATCAAACTATACAAATGATAGCAGCTATGAATTTCTGTTGACTGTTCTCTCATTCAGTTATGCATCTGCCGAAATTCAAACATTTTTTAATGTCAGACACGCCTGCCAACCTCTGGATTTCATGAAGATTTATAGAAAACGTGTCACCATCAGAGACAACGAAGACTTTATGGCTCTATAGTTGAAAGAAAATGTTCCCACACCGCAACGAGAGCGCTTGAGTTTCAAATGCATGGTATAGCTATTTACTAATCAAGAAAAACAATGTAGTTTTGGGGATTTCCAGAAGCGTATCAACAAACATTGGATGTGTTTTATGAACATGCATCCATGATGGAAGTAGATTTAGATGTTTTAGGAGTAAAATAGAGATTATATATCTAATTATGCATCCCACGAAGCATTGCATGAAGTCTGTGGACGAATCAGAAGCTGTTGTTCTGAGAGATTTTACACTTTTCACTTTGGGATTTAAATACATTTCTGATAGATAACATTTTCATCTTGTGTTTTATTTTGTACTTACGGTCTCATAACTATTTGTACATCCATGTGACATCCCTGTAGCCTACATATGCTGATAGCTTAGCTTGTTATGAATAAAACATGTACACTGCCCGGCCAAAAAAAAGGTCACACACTGTAATATTCGTTGGACCGCCTTTAGCTTTGATTACGGCACGCATTCGCTGTGGCATCGTTTCCACGAGCTTCTGCAACGTCACAACATTTATTTCTGTCCTGCATTCATTTTTCGCCAACATCTTGTATTGATGACGGGAGATTCGGACCACTGCGCAAAGTCTTCTCCAGCACATCCCAAAGATTCTCCATCGGGTTCAGGTCTGGACTCTGTGGGGGCCAATCCATGTGTGAAAATGATGTCTCATGCTCCCTGAACCACTCTTTCACAGTCTGAGCCCGATGGATCCTGGTATTGTCCTCTTGGAACATGCCCGTGCCATCAGGGAGGAAAAAACCCATAGATGGAATAACCTGATCCTTCAGGATATTCAGGGAGTCAGCTGACCTCATTCTTTGAGCACATTGCTGAACCAAGACCAGACCAACTGCAGCAATCCCAGATCATAGCACTGCCCCCACAGGCTGGGGACCTTTCTTTTGGCCGGGCAGTGTGTATCATTTTTGTGCAGCACAGGGTTCATGTTTTAATAACATTTTAACAAAAAAAAACAGGCGAGCTAAACATGAAAAAAGGGCTTTGACCTCAGAGGGTGAACAAATGAAAAAATGCAGATTGTAAATGTGCCTTTTATATTGCTTCTTGCTAACCTGAACTCCTTTTGCTGTCATTTAAACCACAGGTGTGTCAATAACGTCGATTTGACAAAGCCTGTACACAAACATTTAACTATATATTTAATTATCCACTCACATCAAATATCTTTTTGGGTGAAGTAAGACCTAATGTCACACGGTGCGGTGAGTCAGCAACTCTCCCCTTGAGATCATATTCTCAGTTTTAAAAAAACAGGAAGCAGCGAGTGGTTGGAAGAATACTTTTAAACTGTGAGCTGATTAAATCGAGTGTTAACAAAAAAAGAAAAGCAGCAAACTCCGAATGAACGACATGACTGCGACGAGAGTTTTCAAAACCAAGAAACACAAGCCGGTGAACTTTAGCAGCATTGCTCCTTTCCACAGCAGAAACAGAGTGTAAATATGTGGCAGGTTTAGTGGATAAACTGGTCTGAAGGAGGTGTGTGAGCATGTTCAGACTTGATGGGGGCTCTCACCAGGCCTCACATCTCCTGTTTTTATTTATGTTTGTATTGTCAGCTATGAGGTTAATTGTTGTTCTCTACTCATATCTTGCTATTAAATAAATCCGATTATTGTCATGGATTTAGGGACCAAGGTCTCATTCAATAAGGGGATTCACATGCAGTGAGATCTGATGGAAGAGTTTGGAGAGGCTTTTTAAACTCTGCACGCTGAAACCCAAGTGTTTTTATCATTTGGTGTGAGATGCATACTGCTTTAAACCCACGGTTTCAGAGAAAGATAAACCCCGCATCTTAAATCATACGAATATGCATTTGGAGGGAAGAGGCCCAGCTGTGTCGGATCAGATGCACCCATGAATGCATCATGGTGCAAATAGCCCTGGACACACACACACACACACACACACACACACACACACACACACACAGTCAGTCAGTCCTTTAAGCCGACCAGCAGTGAGTCAGTTGTGACAGGCCTGCAGCCCCTCCCAGGAGGTGGTGGGACCAGTAGAGCAACTTCTGTACAAACATAGCAGTCTGACACACACACACACACACACACACACACACACACACACACACACACACACACACACACACACACACACACACACACACACACACACACACACACACACACACACACACACACACACACACACACACACACACACACACACACACACACACACACACACACACACACACACACACACACACACACACACACACACACACACACACACACACACACACACACTATAAATCTTTGTCTTAGTTATTTCTTGGATGGCAAGTCTGCGGGACCAACACAACTGAACAGTAATAAGACGTATTATTTATGAAGAGATTATGACAATAAATCTAGTAGCTCATTTTTGGATGATGTGGTTTGTGGTGTTGTTTTATTAGACTGCATCAGATCTCAAGCTGCAACAAGTACTGATTAAGTAGATCAATAGAAGGAAAATTGGCACCATTTATTGATAATGAATTAATTGTTACAAATGTTTTGAGCACAAAATCGTGGAAATGTCGTTTTAACCTCCAAAAGATGGAGATTTGATATATCATCACAGTTTGGGACTGACAGAAGAAAGCGCTGAAAGACTTCACCTTGGACTTTCAGAAACAGGGAGAGACAAAGTGAATTCTTTTGAAGAAACACAGGAAATAGGATTTGACTATCACTGCTCGACCATTCTGACTTGGTCAACACAGTGAGCTCTGAGATGTTTCTGATTACTTATCGCATCCTAGACCAACAACAAGAGAAGCTAAAGCAAAACAGTTCTTGCCCCTTGTCCTGATCCCAGCATTGAAAGTATACCGTGGTGATGTTTAGTTTGTGGCTCAAAGATGACAGTTCTTGAGAATACGACACAACCGGAGAACAACGCAAGATTGGTTGTAAAAACTTGTTTATGTGTAGACGTACGCCAAAAGCAAAACCCAAAGTTGAAATGAAGGATTCAGGTAAAACAAATAGAGGGGAAGAGAAACTCCCTCTATTTATCTAGAACTGGGATTCTAGCCTTTGTAAACCATTTACATTTACAAAAACCTATATAACACACTACAGGAGAGGGAAAACCCCAAAGAGAATAATAGGTCTGAGCTGTTTTTAGCATACAGCTATAGCTAACATCACCTTCGTTGGCGTACACAAGATGAACATTTCCTTCAAATGCAGGATTCATAACTACAGGAAAGGTAAAACCCCAAAAAGCAGAACAAGGCCTCTTTAAAACCATTGTGAGAAGTAATTCGGCAGTGGTTGGTAAAGGTAACAGATGTTCATTTAAAAGTAAAAGTCCCACATGTCAGCTTTAATAGCACTAACTGATGTCTTGAATCCATAACAGATTCACTCATTATTCAGGTCCTCCTGAAGAAGTCACACCATGCCAATTCCATTTCGGATTTGGCAGCAGGGTTACACCACCTGGTGGTGTGGACCTATGATCTGCCAGATGGAGATTTCTATATAATCCCATCATTCCCAATATCTAACCAAAGTGTCTTTTCTCCTACTGACTCAAATCCACACCCTGTTTGAACAGGAAACGCAAAAGCAGGCTTTGAAAGCGCAGATTTACTGAGGCTTAAAGCCTTTTCACAAAATAAAGCTTAGAACTATGAGAGCCGGTCACCATCAACACGGCAACAAGTTAATCTTTAACACCGGTTCACATCAAACGGTAGAGTAGATTTTAAATATTTGAAATGAATGAAATTCGCCTTTACAGAAACCTTTTGTAGCTTCAATTCTTTGCTGCTGAAAAGTCCTATTGAATGTCAAAATATTGTTAAACCCAAAAAATGTTGCAGCTAAAAAGAAAAAGAATCACTGGCTATTTTGTTGGATTTTTTTAAAACGCGAACAATATAAATGCTCTCAAACTCTTCTTAATTCTTAATTCAGATTATGTGCTGCTTCTTTCATTGTGTGATAATAAAGTTAAAATATTTAGATTGGGAAATGTTGATCAGACAAAGGAAGCAGTTTTATGACATCACTTTGGGCTACAGGAAAGAAGTGATGCACATGTTATAGACCAAACAGTTAAAGAGTTAGAGTAAACAGCGATTGGCTGCAACTTTACAAAACTTCATTTTAAAGTTTAGTTTGAAATGCTAAATTGGGAAGAAATGTGTAAAGAAATGAACAATATCTATAATAAACCAAAATCACAAGACATTTATTTTGACAAACATTTCATTAAAAGAATGTTTAAAGTTTATGATGAAGAGTTGAAAACAAATTGATGAAGAATATCTTTGTGATGATGTAAAAACAATGTTGAACATGTCGGAGTTAAAGTGAAATAAGCAATGAAAACACACGTACAAAACAAGAGTTAAAAGTAAAACAGCACAAACAAGAAAACAAACACACCTTAATCAAGGCCACACACTGAGACACACCTTTGCCTTCAAACCCAACAAGTTTAAACTTTTCTAAAAGTCACTCACACACTTCAGACGCACAGAGACCGACCCAGCAGCTGGTACTGGTTCAGGTCTAGTTTAGGGAGCTGGTGCTGCTAGTCTTCTTACCTGTTCAGGTGATCGTGTGTAGTTTCAGTTATAACTCTGCTGCATTTCCTGCTACTGCTGCAGCAGGGTGGAGGCTCTTCTGCTGAGGTGTAACGGTAAGCCCCGCCCACTCACATGAAGGTCAGGCCCCCATCACTGCTGCGTTCATCGTCTGTGGAAATAAATACACTAATAAAATAATAAAGGGAAACTTAAAATGTTACAGCACAAGTGACATAGCAGGTTAAAAAAGCCATGCAATAATAAAGAGTAAGCTAACTTAATAAATATAGAAACAAATCACACATTAATAATAAAATAGAAATAAAGACATAGCTAAATATTAGTAGAAGCATTTAAATATCTAACAGAACATATTAAGATTTGAGATTTTATAGCAATTATGTGTTGTACATAAACATGATTATTGCACAGAATTTGTTCTATATTGCAGGTTTATGGCACAATATTTCAATAGTCTGTATTGTGTGGCGGTCTACCAGGGGCCGTTATGTAGTGTGACTGCTGCAGGAACATTTCAAAATGAGACAAGCACACGTTAATAAAATAAAGAGTTAATTGCATTAACCAAGTATATTGCAACAGAAGCAGACTGGTACAAATGCAGGGACGTCAGGATTAAGAACAGGATGACACTGGTTCCCTCAGCATCCCACAGCAACTAAAAATCAAGTTTGAACATGTCCTCAGAAAACCCCAGATTTCATAACCATTGAGTTGAGCCTTTGTTTTCCGACATTACGAAAAATTGTATTTGGTCGAATTATTATATTTATTATTATTATTAATTTTATTAGAATTGTGTTATTTACAATTTCGAGGAACTTTTCATTTTTCTCGAGTAAGACATTTTTAAAATATATTTTGTAACTTATATTTCAACTGAATTTTTACAGGAAAATAATTTTAAATATTTTTCTTTTAATCATTTGATCAACTCTGGAGTAAAGTAAGTCCTTTATTATCCTCCACATAAAACATAATGCGTTACATTACTGCACATCATGCGAAAAATATGTTGAGTCTCCACTTTGAATGTATTTGCCATATTTGATTTGATTTTGATTGTACTCTTCTTATGTTGTGTTAATATTATAGCAATTTGTTACATTAGTCATTCAAATTGTTTTTAAAATAGACTTTATAATGGGAATATGTTTTGCTCCTTTGTTTAAACAAAAATAAACAACATACTCTGGTTTCTGGGTCTTTGTATTTGTATGCACCAAAGGAAATGACTCTAACCCGTAAACATACTTGGTAATATAATCAAAATTCAGATTGTGATTCTGCCGCCACCTATCGTGTTGGTGGAGCATTACATGACCATATATGGTATATGTCCAACATCCAACGAGCCCCGCCTCCTGCGGCGGGCTGCAGCCGGAGTAGTTTCAGGGATCGGGATACTCAGCTGCGAGTGGACTCTAATGACACCAACCGGACAGGGCAGCCCCGGAGGTCCCTAACCGGAGCTTTTAAACGCTACATTTCCCTGCTGACATGGATTAACTGGACCGGGGTCAGTGAGCTTCAAGCCCAGGGTGAGTTCTCCAAAGTGAGCTTAGTAAATAAATCACCAGCAACCACATAAGCAAACTTGTTAGCTTGTTTGCTAACTTTGCAGTGGTGTGAGCTAACCAACGGTTGCCACAATGACATGTTGAACCACAGAAACGGGACTGTTTAACTTCTTAATGCTGGGTTGATTGTGAAGTCTAAAGTTAAACGTACCGTGGTGAGAAGGATAAACGGAAGCCTTGTGTATTAGCTTCAAGCCCCGGGTGAGTTGTCCAGTGCTAACTTTAGCTAACGTTTAATATCAATTACTTTAATGATAAAGAAAGCAAAGATAGCTATTAGCTTGTTTGCTAACTTTTCACCGCATTCTATTGAGCCGTTGTGTCCACAGCAAGTGCTCGTATCTTATTATTACTCTGTTACAAGTCAAACTCAACTTTCTATGCTGCAGGGGAACTTTTGAATGTTACTCCAGGTGTATTTAGAATCTTATTTAAGTGTTGGATTTATTTAAAATCATTAATAAAAAATGTGCAAAGTAATATATATTATATAGAGTAAAAGTATATGATTTACCTATGAATTGTGGTGGGTACTTAGAAGTACAACGTAGCAACAAATGAGTCCAATAACACTTGAGTAAATCTACTTACTTTACACCACTGCTACTATTTCTCTTCCTTTTTCTTTAGTTTTTTACCATCCAAATACAAAAAATAATGTGGATATGGGATGGGACTTCTCCTCAGGTGGTTGCTGATTTAATTTGAGAAAATCAGGATACATTTTATTGGCAAAGTTTGTGAACAGATATACCCTCAAGGATTTTTTTTGTACTACTCACAGATAAATGAAGGACATTTTCTTTATAGCATAGTTTTTGTACATTGGGATATTGTTCATTTTACTCTCGTACTTCTTCCACCACTTTTATACAGCTAAAAACAAGGACAACAGAGCAAAGGTAAAAAAAAACATACACATTTTAACCGTAAAAATACTCAATAACATAGTATCCCAATTTAGAAAAACTGACACCATCTGAAATACTAATATGAGGAAATAAAGTGTACTTTTCTCAGGTGTGTGATGAATTCGTTTTGATATCGGATGCACTATGCAGTCCTGCAGGTGCTTTAACACCTTAAAAAATCCACCTATTTTTAATTCAAAATGTAACGATGAGGGGCGCTTCCACTTTGAGACATTTGCTTGTTTAGCTTCTGTAGGCAATTATTGTTTCCGTTGAAAGACATTATGTTTTTTCCTATTGTATGAGGTTGCTGATTGTATTGGTACAACTGTTTTAGCCAGTTGACATTAGTGCAGACAGCTCAAAACTACACGTTACCCATCAGTGATTCAGATTGGTTCACTCAGTTGTTTGTAGACTGAACTGTTCTGTGTGAAGATAAACTTTGCTGATGACCTCCAGCTGTTTGGCTTTCCAAAGCGAGACACCTGCCATGTTGACTTTTCCTAATCTGTGACTAAAGGAAGGTCTGCAGGCCGGAGTTTGGCCGTGTGCTTTGTTTTCCTGGCTGCAGGCTGATGTAGCAATCCGCTGCATTATTAATGTGTGACATGATTTCCATTCAGGGAGGCCACCCTCTCTGTAACCGGAGCCAAGCTTTTAACTTAGCCTGCTGCCACTTTGTTTCCGATGTAGATCAGTGTGTCTGCAGAGCTGAAATGTGACCCAGTAGTTTTTAAGTGACCTGGATTGTAGAGAAAAATGTCCTATTGATCTTTACTGTCAACTATCAAGCTGAATCATAATAATTAGTTATCTTTCTGACATGTGCCAGACTTCTATATACGTGTTTACTTACCCTAAAATCTGTATTGACACGCAGTCATAGTGAACTTACTCTCGCTCTACATAGATTTTTTCAAGAAGCATCCCCTGGCATTCCCACTTCTCTTTCTTTGCACAACTTTTTCCATTCCTTTTTTTTTATTAACTCTTTAAATGTCTTCCAGAAGAGACTTCTATCTGAGTATGTGCAACATTATCCAACATTTGGTCCCTTCCTATGATCTTTATGACGTGTGCCCGCTGTGCGTAATAGATGAATAGAATTGTAATAATGAGTAGAAAATAGTACATTTTTAGTCTATAGTTCCTTCAAAAAGCATTCAAACCCATTCACATGTTGTTATTTAGCAGCTTCGTGCTGACATTGTTTAACTTGTCTTTTTACCTCGTCATTTGAAAAGTAAAACAGATTTATTTTGTTATAATTTCTTAAAAAGCTAATCATTAAATGTGGCATTCACATATTTATTGACTTTACCATGACACTGGAAAGTTTAGCTCTGGCGCCTCACATTTCTCTTATCATCTTGATATATATTGTTTGGAAAGGCATGGTTATGATGGCATTGTGACCAAAGTAAATATTCCTCTGAACTTTAGATGAGTAATAAGCCCTGTAACTGTTGTTCTCACAGCCCCCGCCCCCCCGCGGTGGCCAGGCGGCCTCATGGCGTCGCGGCTGCTGGACCGTCTGAAGCGCTCGCTGTTTAAAGAAGGTCAGGCGGCAGGTCCGGAGCAGGAAGCAGCATTTGGACAGAAGGAAGAGGAAGAGGAGGAGTTTAAAGAGGGCAGCTGGGAGGCGGAGCTGGAGGAGGAAGAGGAGTGTGTGACGGATCGGCTCGGGGGGACGCTGTGCTTCGACAGCGGGGGAGTAGGAGGAGGAGGAGGAGGGGAGGATGGAGCCGAGGGCGAGGGGTCGGGGCTGGACAGTGACTCCGACTTCCTGGGAGAGTCGATGGAGGAGGGGCTCAGCAGCACAGGTGAGGGGGGGTTCTGCGCATTTAACACAAACCTTTTCTCTCTCTCTTTTTGCAATTCTTTATTTAAGACATAGTTCAGACTTTTTGCCAGTTTCACTGATATAGACTCTGATGCCACGTGCTCATCTGACCGGTTTTTTCTCACCCGTCTCGTGCAGATGCCAGTCCTATGGCCGTGTCTCCGGCCGGCCCCTCCGCCTCCCTCCTGCTGACTCGGCAGCTTCAGGAGAGCTGGAGGTCTCTGCGAGGGCTTGGGGGAGGAAGCCCCTCCTCGGCTGGGAGGCAGCTGACGGACAACCTGCTGTTTGAGGTGACCGACGCCAGCGTGGTGCAGGAGGGCTCCGCTAAATACGTGGTGGGTTCAAACTGTCAGGGTGCGGTCCGACACCATAACACTTTATTGTTACATCAAGTATAGAATTTTATAATGTTGCTGTCCCGTTGATAGCAACCCCCCAAGTGATGATCCTTCTAGAGGACTTTAATAACTGAGAATAGTTCAGGTTTTTTTTACGTTATTGAGAGATGTCTTCCTTCAGAATCAAACAGAAAGCTTTCTTCTACGGCTGCCATTATGAGGTCATTTAGGGAAATGAAGCAGAGATTTCTAATGTCCAGACTTGAATATGCAAATAACCACACAGTGTGCCACAACAACATCCAGTTAGGGAAGTCAGAAAGTGGTATATACTCCAAACTCACACTGAATTCGTTCTGGAGTATCAGACTAGTTTGGTCTTACAGAAATAGTTTACATTTAAAAATGTCAATTAAAAGTCAGAGATTCAAAACAGCAGCAAAAGCCTGTCCTTTGAATAAACTCTTTACGCGCACACACCCTTTTCATACTTTTATCAAAAGACATTCCAAGGCGAGCGGCTACCTGAATATGCAGGACGTCTCAAAAAGGATGCAATAAAATACAGAGCAGATTCATCAGGTCTGTCTCCCTGCAGCTGTACACCATCCACGTGATCCAGTCCGGCGGCAGCGATAAGACTCCCGCCATTATCACTCGCCGATACTCCGACTTCCAGCGGCTCCACGCCTTGCTGCGCCGTAACCACGGAGACCAGATGGAGCGCGTCTGTTTCCCTCGTAAGTAGAAGTGATGTCATCTGTCCAAAGCGTGAAGCCATGGAGGTCTTCTTGTGATGGTTTTAGAAGCAATTACTTCAGTTTCAGTTTGTGTTCTGTGGGAACCATATTATTCTGAATTGTTTGACCTCTGAAAGGAAATAATTGGACTTTGGACGACTTGAGAAGTTGTTCCTTAACAATTGTCACACCTCTTTGTTGTAAATAAAAAAGTAAGCATAAATAAAAACGTTACATGTTTCCTGTTTGCAGCTGCAGTTGGAGTTAAAATCCCTCCTGAAACACCTAAACAACCACTTCCTGTTTTGATCTGTGCAGGAAAGAAGCTACGCAGGAACTTCACGGCGGAGACAATCGCTAAGCGGAGTCGAGCGTTCGAGCAGTACCTGTCTCACCTGTGTTCCATGTCTGTCCTGCGGGGGGCGCTGTGTGTGAGACAGTTCTTCTACCTGACCGACCTGCAGGCCGCTCAGCTGCTCATCAGGTAGCTCACACACCAACGTGAAGTTTGAGAATATAATAATCAATGAGGGAATCCGTTTCCATTTCAAACACTGAATGATGATGAGTCACAGCTCTGTTGAGACAGTGTTTAAACCTGCTACCTGACAGGCTGGTGTGTGTAATATATATTTACTCAAACATGTTTTAAAAGACACACTCTCTTATACCGGTATTCACGCTCTGTTTTTAAAAGCATGTCTCCTTAAGCCCGCCTAAAACATTTGACTCACTTTTGTGAAGGCATTAAATTATGGGTTGGCGAGCACTCCAGATACTCACATGTATGTGCAAAAGTACTAAATGATGTGTCCACGTTAAATATATGTGAAATTCTTGTAGACTGTAAGGCTGAGCAGTGAATCCATTAATATTGTTCTCTTAAATGTTTTTATTTACTTCATGGTATAAAAACAGGAATCAATAATAAGCGGGACAAATAAGTCGTACTAAAAATCAATAAAGTCCTACGGATACCCACCCTAATTAAAAGACGATTGGCCGTAGAGCCTGAACGCATCCTGAGCCAGTGAGGGAGGGGAACTGAAACTACAGAGCTGGTTAGTTTGAACTACTTAAATTGAAATGAGAGCCATCAATCGCAGCCTCTTCTATTACTTTCTAAGGTATTGTGAAACTCACTGAGTGTCCAGGGTTAAAGGGATAGTCTGGTGAAAATTGACCCCAGGGTCTTTTTCTGCATGAAAACTGATCAAGTAAGCCTCCAGAGAGTTGTTTTCGTTCATCAACCAGTATTGAGCTTGCCCGGAAAAACCGGGAGCAACGCTAATAGCCAAAATGGCTTACAGTGCATTCGATCGGGGCAGTGCACAGAACGCTTCCAAAACGGCATTTTTTAACCACTAACATTGCTCGAAATAGCACCAAACCTCTGCAGTAGCATGACTAGGGTCCCTACACATAAAACGGAGCACCAGCAACGTACTTTGCAAACCCAAAGTTTATTAAAAAGGACTGTTTTACAAGACTCACCAACTGCCCCCCATTCCAGCTCCTCTCCTAGGAAAGTCTGCACAAGTCGATTAGCGAATGCACCTGGTTGATGAACGAAAACAACTCTCTGGAGGGCTTACTTGATCAGTTTTCATGCAGAAAAAGACCCTGAGATCAATTTTTGCCGGACTATCCCTTTAAGTCTGTGTTGTCTCGTTGAGGGTGGGACGTTACCAGGAGGCCTTGGGTCCGCTGCTCAACGCCAAGAGACTGCAACACAAACTGGGCTGGGAGATTTACTATGAAAACCAGTCTCAGGCCCCGCCCCTGGCCTCCTCCCATTGGTTCTTCACCCTGGTCGGGCTGGCGAGCTGCTTCCAGGAAGTGGAGCAGCTGGAGGAGGCGCGGGATCACTGTGACTCCGCCCTCCGCGTCCTGACGCCCGCTGAGACTGAGGGCAGGTCCCTCCCACTCCAAGATAAGCCCCACCCGCTGACTGAAAAGCCTGACAGGCCACACCCTCTCCTGTTGCCGTTGCTACAGGCTGGGGTTCGGATGTCGTGGCAGACAGGCAGAGACAAGCGGCACTGGGAGGAGCTACTGCAGGAGGAGGAGCAGAGGGCGTTGCTCGACAACCAGCCAACCATCAGAGAGTTTCTGGTCAAACACAACCTGCAGGAGGGCGAGGGGGAGGGCTAGACACACACACACACACACACACACACACACACACACACACACACACACACACACACACTGCATAGTACAATCACGATGCTATAACAAGAGTGCTGAACCCACTGTGGAAAAAAACATCTGAGATTTAGAGAATAAAGAAGAAGTAAATTAATTAATTTAAAAAAGTTGGAATATTTTGGGAATTAACTCAAGTGAAAATATAATTTTAAATATACATTTTAAAAGTAATTACTATGACAGTCACGCCATAGTGTTGTGAATGAATCCTTGTATCAAACTTGGCTCTGAAAATATTTTGAATGTTTAAATATTAAGACTCTGAAAGAAAGAAAGAGATCTGCAATGTGACTAAAAAGTTGTGATTTTAATCGACAGGGATGTAATAATAATAATAATAAGGTGGTGTATAATATCACAATAGAGAGATTTAAAAAGTTATCAGATTATAAGGTGATAAAATATTTAGGTCAAAAATACATTTCAGAGGAAACAGTTACGAAGAAGCTCTGGGCTCGTTATATTATATATCAGAGCGTTTTGTTTTCAAAATCTCTGATACCTTCTTCCTAAAAGCTGCCGTTATGCTCCGCCTATGCACCATCAGTCATTCAATCATACTTTGAAAGCCTTAAACCAGTTCATTCATCATGGACGCGCTGATTCTTCAGGACGTTTCCGTGGTTCTATTCCAAAGTGCGAGCCGCTCGTATATTGTATTACTTTAAACAAAGTAAAAATGTAGTCACAATGCAAGTTGGCACTTAAACATCCTATAGAAACAAACAGATATATGAAGTATAGCCTATAATGAGCAGAGGAAGGATCACTAGTCTTCTTCTTCCCTGACTTTGTTGGTGTATTAGAATAATTCCTGTGGTTAACACCACCTGCAGATCTAATGTGAAACCCTGAGAGAAACCCAGCTTCTACCTGGAGCATTGTCTCTCTCTAGCACTTTTGAAGACATACACTATAGCCAGGACCGTTTACTAAATATCTTGCTTTGTTATCAAGAGGACTCGAGGATTGTAATCATTTAATGCACTTTCTTTCAAATGATAAAGAGCATCTTGGATGTGTTCACATGACAGTTTCAACAGTGAGAGAGGCATTCAATCATCACTCAAACACTTTGCTCTCCGCTCACAGCAAACCATCAGTAGGCTCATATTCACAAGGCCAATTGTGCTGCTTCTTAGGGATGAATATGTTTCAGTGTGAGACCTGGAGTGGATGAGTGGATAAGGGATAGAAACAGATGTGAACATTCAATTGTTTTACTATCATGTTGCGAGACAGGCGATTAATAAGGGACAAGATGAAGGCACTTCCACTTAAATGAGGGACAATTATAAAGCAATTGAGCAGGATTAAATTTAAACTGACTGGAGACTACAGTACAAATCCCTCCTCCAGACTTCATAACATTTAGATGATGGGAATTCAAATGTTTCGCTTCAAATATCCATTTAATGGACTGTGGGGATGCTTCACAACCAGCAATATACAAGTACAGCATTAGCACATATACAAGTAATACTCATTTTATACTCAGCTTTGCTCGGTTTTCTAATGTCCCGATTCTTCTCGACGCTTCACTTAGTAAACAATCTCCATTTCTCCGACAGAAATCAGGTCATAGAAATGGCAATATCGTGACGGTAATTAACAAGCTGTTTTGCACAAAGCTACGGAGCCAATGGGATTCATATTGTGGTAATACATATATTTTAAAGTAAAATGCACAACTTCAAGTAGAATATACATCTGACGTTTGGAATAAGAAACGCACTCAAAGTAAAGCAGCTTGTAATTCTAAGTGGCTGCGTTTATGTAAGGCTTTACAGTTTGATGCTTTTATTTTGAAGGTCAGATGGTCATGTGATTGCTCTGTTTACAGCTCCATTCAAAGACAGCATTTCTTCTTGGTTACTAAAAATGTAAACTCAATGTGACTGCTTATAATATTTAAGAGGATGATATACCACAATACAGAGCACAAAACAGGAAACTGAACCTGGACACTCCATGTTTCGTGTCTCAGAGACGCTTTTATTGGGGGTTTTTTGTGTCTGATTGATTTTGAGAGGCTCATATTTGTTTTTTGATTTTTTTTAAGCCCATAAAGTTTTAATTAGGCCTCATGCAAGAACTCTTAAAGGGACACTTCATCCAAAAATAGATATACACATGTTTCTTCTTACCTCTATTTATTAATCTAGATTTTTATGTGAAAACTTGTCTCGAGTTACTACGTCATGTTTTCTTGAGAGAGACATTGCTGTTGAGATTTATAAAAGATATTTAATTCCTTAACCTTTTTCTTTGTTGATCCGGTTTGCCCATAAAAGAGCTCTAAGTGTGACTAAGCAGACACAACTTATTAACTTATTGATTGATGAAAATGTCTATTATACTCGTTTTCAACAATATATTATAGGTCTCAGATATATACAAAACAAGTCTCTGAAATATCAAACTGATCATGCATCGTGGCATCCCATAAACCCCTCTGTTTCAGCCCTGTTCCAAGTGTGCTGATTCTGTGTCTTTAGCTTTAAATGCTAATGAGCTGCTGCTGGCCACGCCCCTCTGCAAGATGATTGGTTGTTAAAAAACACAATGAGTCACTAAGTGTTGAAATCTGATCAGCTCACTTTCAGAGGGTTTTTATAAAGATGGATCAGGACAAAAAGAGAGGCGGTCTCAAACTATTATCACGGAGGGGACACGTGTTTATGGATTCAAGACGTTGCGCAATAGGGGACCTTTTTAAATCAAAGAACACGTTATTAAACAAGATGCACGTCTCAAACTAAATATGTTGGGTTTTATTTAGTCTCTTTTTATTAGATTTTATATTGTGGTTTAACTTCATATGTATTTATATTCATTTCAAATGGAATAAAGGTGTTTTCCCTGAAAAACTCTAAACTTATGAAAGTACAAATCAGCCACTGTTCTGATAAGTTGTTCTTGCATGAAGCCATCAATATGCCTGGAAATGTTTGGACACATTTTGGTGAAAAACTAATAATTGTAGTTGTTAAATTCATTTAATGACAGCCTCTGGTGCTTTGTGTGCCTTCCTTTAATGCTGCATGTTTGTGAAATAATAACACATCTTTTTGGTTTTCATTCTGACTAAAGGTTTACATGGTCAGCTCAGAAATGGCCACAAACGGTTCAAAGTTCATTTCCAATGCAGTCTCTTATTACGTTAAAATAAGACAAACTCTGATGTCATTTAGTAAACTCCACTTCTTCACATTCACCTTTTCAAGTGAAAGAATGTTTACCTTTTTGAGTTTTATGTAATCATCTGTTTTGTCCTTGTTGTGTTTCAGTTTGAGAAGTGTGTGTGTGTTCAGATGCATTTCCTCTGAAAACCAAACATCATTTAAACTCCAGTTTACCACAAACAGCTCCCGTCTGTGAAAAGCCAAACTCATTTCCACTCCGGTAACACTTTAAAGTCCTCTTCCCCCCAGTGGGGAGGCAGCCCGTCTGTCTGTGTGGACATTTTTTTACGATATGGATTTAGCAGAACATCTTCATGGAGCGATATACAAGTATATTTTTCAAGTATCTTTTCTGTAATAAATGTGTTTAAAAAAAATCAGGATTTGTCTTTATTTATTTCTCCATGTGGCAAACACCGTAATGTGGCTTTGCAGAGATAAACAGTGAGCCATTTCTGTGTTTCCTCAATGAAAATGCATGGTTGACTAAATGTTGAATAAAAAAAAAGGTAAAGCAGTGTTCGAAATTCAGGGGGAAAAATGCCCCGAAAAATCTCAGAAAGACCCCTAACAATTGCAAATGAGATGAAAGTTATACATTTTCTTTGTATATATTTTTAAAAGTTAGTCCGATATCCTTATCCTGTATTATGTTTTTGATTCTATGTCTGTTTACGTGCAGTCTTCACATCTGGTAACCTGCAGCTCAGAGATTTTTCCAGAAGTGAAATGGAGTCCAGTTGAGGCTTAAATGATGGTTTTATGTGAACCCATTTTCATCACGTTTTGTACTTGATTGATTGAATGTTATTGTGGCTACATCAAGTTGTGTCTGTTTCGGGGTAAAACTGATATCTGAACTAAGCAGTGTGCTTGACACTTGAATGTCAAAAACTCCTAATACTTACCTGATTTAATTTGTACAGTTTTCCTCATTCTCCTTGTTTGTGCAGCAGGTGTAGTTTCACATGTTCACCAGCAGAGGGCGCCCTGCTGCAGCTGAAGCGGTGACGCAGTTTACTCTCAGATTCCTCAGGTCAGGTGTAGAAGAACAACAGGAGGCTCTTCGGAGTTAAATGTGTCACTGCAGCATGAACATAGCTTTTAAACTAAATCCTATGTATTGTGTTTCACTGGCTGCGTTCACCCCAGACCTGAGATCAGTCTGTGCCGCAGCGTTAAATGTCTCTGCTGATGCTCTCTGCACAGCTGACGAGTGTAGCTGTAAATAAAGTCCCATCGTCCTCCTCAAAACATCGCCATGGTGACGAGGCCGAGAGCTGCTGCCGTTGAGACACCTGTTGCTATGGCAACTGTCACGGAGCAGGCGGCCTGAAGAGCCAACATGGCCGCCAGTGACTCAACTCAGAGAAGCTGTCAGTCAATGTTCCTGCCGAGTTTGTGATTTAAAAACAACAACCAGGACAATAACTGAACAATGAGGCCCAGGGGTTGAAACGTAGCTGTTAAATCCGCTGCGAAAGGGAAGGAATTGACATTTAATTAGCATCTGTTGACAGAAATACAGACAGAAAAATGTACTCATTTATTCTTTACTTGGTGCTCTTAAAAGTTCAGCATTTCAAGAAAGAAATATAACAGCTCAATGAGGATGATCATTTTCAGCCCTACTCTAAGTATCCCAAAACTCATCTAATAATGGAAGATGAGCCAACCAGATCAGCTGTTTCTAAGACTTAAACGTCTAAAAAAGAAAAGCAAGATGACACTATCTTCTGTATGTTGCACTCAAATATGTTGCGTATTTTTAGCGAATGTGCTTGCTGGATTCTTGCAGAATGTGTATCTGATTTAATTGCGATTTGCTTTGGATATACATTTAATGTATTATAATTTATAGCAATACCTGCAGATTCAGACATGAAGGTATTTCAAACAAATAGTGTCTGAAATGTATGCAGATTTCCATAAATGAATAAAAAATATACAATTCTGAAATGACATTGTACCTCAAATGTCAACATAATAATTTTTTTAATTCAGAGAGGCCATTATAAGGTGTTGAGTCTAACTTGCCGTAAGCTGCAGAAACCACACAGTTTGTAGTTCTCAGCGTTCACTTTAAGTCATGTGTTTCACACGGCATCATTTATTCACCAAGTATTTTTTCAGAAGATCTACATCGTTGCCACTCAGGCTCTTTAATGCAAACTCTTGTAGCGTAACAGCAAAGTCAGCACACACAAAACCAGGCCATTTCTGGGTACTAAACAAACTACATATTTGTCTTCACTCACCCTTTTTTAGTTGTGGGTCACATGCTTGAAAGAACCCTGAAATGTGCAGCAGCATGTGTCTGTTTTCACATCACGCTTTGATTCCCAAAATCTGCATTAGGCAGGATTTTCAGACCCAGCTGTCCTCTCACTCTGAATTTATGAACTCAGCGGAGCGTCTCGTCCCCACGAACTCGCTCCACATTCAGGCCTGAGATGATAAACAATCTGTGTATTTAACAGCTTAGTGTTCAACTGTGTTCATGTATATCCTGTTGGTTTATTTCATACCAGAGGGATATTACTTACTCAACAAAAACTAAATTAAAAATCATGTTTTATTATTATTTATATGGTTCTTATAATAATATCTTCCTGCTCAATGTTCTGGAAATAACTCAATTATAACAAATCTGTTAAATACTTACACTTAAATACATTGCAATGAGTGGTTTGTGTCATCAATTCTTTTACTCCTCTTTTTTTTGTACAATAACCTCAATTGAAAATATATATTTAATAATTGCTCAGAAATAATTGAATAGAATTGCATGAGTATAAAATAAAATGTTCTTATGTATTTTAAATGTATTTGTTAAAATCACTATATTTAGTTGTCTTTGAAACATCATGGTTTTATCTTTGGCAGAAACACTAAACACAGGACAGTTTATTGCGTTTCACTGATATTGACACAATGAACAAGGATTTGACCCCAACATTAGGTACGTGACACACAAAATCCACAGCGGGTACCTTTTTAGATTTAATTTATCAAACAAAAATAAACTCAACAAGGATTTCTTTACATTTTCACAGTTTACTGACATTGTCTTACATGATTTCTGGGTGATGGGATCCATCAAACCTCCATCAGAAATCTCGTGGACATCATGATTTCGAATTTCATTACATTTGTGAGGTCACAGGGTACATGGAATCACAATCAAAAGAAATACAAAAGCCCCTCGTTGTCGCCTTCCTGTCTCATCCTGACCTCATCGCACATTACCTCCTCCCTCCCTGACATCATTCAGACACGAACCTGAGCACGGGACGTTGTGCGGAAAAACACAATAAAACTGGACCTCTGATTATTGCACTCAGCCCTGAAAGACACAAAGAGTCAGAACCCAAAATTCAGGACCAGATTCACAAAACCTGAACAACATAGTTTTCTTTTACTTACTGACATGTTTTGAAGTTGAACCGTCTTAAAGAATAATCAACATTTTGTGAAATGTACTCGATCTACGTTTCCTCAAGCTGAATATTCATCTCCTCTGTTAAAATGCAGGAACTAACAGTCAATGCAAGGACTGTGAAAAATCACAATCCAGGAATTGCCATATCCAGGAATACACATTCTAACTTTGTGCTAAGCTAGGCTAACTGCTTCTTGGCCACTTTGTACTGACTACAGAGGCATGAGACTTATATTGGTCTTTCCAAAAAAAATGAGACTGAACACATTTCTTCATGTCAAAGTAAAGAACAGAAAACACATATTGTAGCATCAGAGTAATCACAGCTATCACATTTCTGTATAAAGTATTTCCCTTTTGAGTGTGGAGGTTGTTTGGAAAAAGACTTTGGTTTGACCTCAGATCGACGGATGATAGGTAGTGAGTTAGATGCATGCTTCACAGAATCAGTCATATATTTTAATCCCATTTTGTCAATTAAATTCAGCAGTTAATGAACATGCACTGTAACCGGCCACAACATAGTCACTTGGCTCTGTCAACACAATTAAAATAATTAGTTCCTATGTGGTTTCCGGCATTACTTCCTCCGAGATAGTATGTCAAAAATAGAGGACAATGACTTCAGCACTTATAACACTTTAGGCAATCATTGAAATGCTTGTTCTGTGCTAATCAGGAGTTAGCATGCTAGGTTCAGTCTGTAGTAATAAAACTGGCTTATGCTTACAGTTGATTTGACTTTACATCTACGTACTGTACATACACAAGCAGAGCAGGTTGTTGGTGAAAAGCAGAATGAATCTACTGAAGGCAAAATAAAGGAAAAAGTATATAAAACTAATATCATTATAAAATATACTTTTACATCATACAGTAACTGTTGTTCTAGATTGTCTACAAACCAAAGTTATACAATATCTTTGGCTAAACACGACTAATAAGTTGGTATCAAACTTTATACTCTCTCTGTCTCATGTACACGCACACACACACACACACACACACACACACACACACACACACACACACACACACACACACACACACACACACACACACACACACACACACACAACATTTAAAAAATAAACCCTTAAATATATTCATTTGACGAGTCCAACTTTGTGACCTGTAAACGGTCTTCATGATTTCATTTCCTCCAAACCTCGACAGAATATGAAAATAAATGGACATTATCTTATTTTAACAAAATTGCATTGAACAGTTTCAGTATATACATTGAACATTTCGTTTCACCCTGATTAGCTTGTCTCAGATTGATGCAGCCACCCATATTGTCTTCGAGCATGTATGTGACAAGATAACAGAAATATCAATATTTGTCACGAGTGTAAGCCAAGTAAGGAGACTTCAGGACTCTGTGATGATCCGGTTGTCCTTTAAAAGAATAAGAGGATGTTTTTTCAAATGAAAAGCTGGATGAATCTGCATTTCATTTAGATGAGAAGAGTGGTACCTATTTATCGTATGTCCAATAGGAGGCTACAGCCAGCAACTGAGTATCGTAGCTTACCATAGAGGCTCTAAAACAATGGGAAACAGCTAGTCTGGCTCGTCCAAAGGTGGAGAATATCTGCCTGCAAACTCCTCTAAAGCTTCAAAAGGAACTTTGGTTTTGCTTGCAGGTTCAGTTGTACTGGGAGCTACTTGCTTGATAATCTTTTTAAAGTGCATTTAAATTCAGAAGTAGTAGGAAACTGAACAGGATTTGGGTATTGGAAGCCTTTTTGCCAATCACATTTGAGGGGGATTTGGTTGCTGAAATGCGATATAGGAGATCGTCGACCAACAACAATTTTATAAGTGAAGCTTGATAATTCAAAGTTAACGACTGTTAGCTAGATACTGATAAATCCTGGCAAAGACCTCATCTTTTAACTCCATCTCCATTCTCATACCTTAAGTTGCTAACTGCACCTATTAAAAATGGCAGGTGCTTGAAAGAAGTCTATCTATCAGGCTTATCGTCTTCAAACTAGTTGACGTAGAGTCCCGAAATTACCTGCTGGAGGATGTGGACCTGTTCCAACTAGCCTCCCATCTTCTGGTATTTATGCTAAGCTAACCGTCTAATGGCTGTAGCTCCATATTCAACATATGGATATTGGGATCAATATTCGTCTAACGAGAAAACAGAGAAAGCTATGATCGCTAAATGCAGCAGAATACTAAGAACTAAATAGAAACCGGATTGAACCTTGCTGCATGGAGACCTGTGAGCCCTCTCTTAATATATTTACACTCCAAGTCTGTGTGAGATTAAAAGGGTAAACAACCCAGGGAAAAAAACAGTGAAAGTGGTGCCAAGAAATACAACAACAGTTTGGTGCAACAACGTCTAAGAGGATTTAGAGGCTGTTTGATCATCCTCTAACCGCCTTTATTTTTTTCAGTGTCACCCTTTTGACATTTTATGGCACAGAGATGGAATCAAAGGCAGTTAAACCAGATGAAGGAGATGTAGAAACTTTTCCACAAGGCAACACAACCAATGTGTGTTATTTCAGAGCAGTCACAGGCGGTCTGGTGTGTGAAGAGTCCGACTGGTGCGTCCAGTGAATCTGTTAATGCTGCAGAGTCTGAAGCTAACGCAGCTCTTTACTGTCCTTTAAGTTTCTGTTCTTGTCAGACAGTAGCGTTGGTTCAGTTTGTCAGTTTAGGTTCTCCGGTGATAGGAAAACTGTCATACATTTGTGTTCATTTGAACCTTTTCTGGAGATAACGTGCTGGTCGGACCCCCAGGGGTACCTTTGGCCATGTTGTTCTTGTAATTCATTTTTAATTCTGACCAGACTAAGATCCAGATTCAAAAAAATCTAAACATAAGTCCTTTTTTTATTGAATTTAAGTCCAGTGTTGTTGCATTTTTACAATTCTGTTTAAGCTCATGTCTGCAAGCTTCTGTTTAAGCACGTTACATTTTAACATTTAACATTGCATAGACTGGTGCAATGCAATGTGAACATGAGTATTGCAACACCAGCTCAGCAGCTCTACCCAACCTTTAGCCTGTTTAGCTCATTGTTTTGGTTTATCAGCTATATATTAACTTGGTTGATATCCTCAGGCTCTCCCTAACCAACGCATATATAGACAATGCAATCGTTAGCAGCGAAGGGTTTAAAATAATGTAATTCAAATGATCCATGACTTCTGTCACCAAAAGCTAGTCTTTCTGATTTGGTCAATTTACTGCAGACATTAACTACGCAAACCTTCCATGAATCTGGGCCTGAGTGTAGTATTGGATACTTTCATCAATCATCATAAATAGGACTGTGTTTCATGGGTTTTCCCAATCAGACAGTTGTAACTGATAACAGAGGGCTGGGACAAAGCTGACTGTCGCTCTCCACTCGTGTCCCGTGAGTCAGCAGTTCTTCAACAGTTGTCCAATCATCAAGCAGTTTGCTGTTCCTCAGTCGGTTCTGCTTCA
The DNA here is from genome assembly GCF_036324505.1 of Eleginops maclovinus. Classification (NCBI taxonomy): domain Eukaryota; kingdom Metazoa; phylum Chordata; class Actinopteri; order Perciformes; family Eleginopidae; genus Eleginops; species Eleginops maclovinus. Next base: position 25,038,907 of record NC_086349.1, on the reverse strand, counting down.
TGTGGCTCAGCTCCAGCACTGTTTGAGACGACATTGACCCCTGAAGACCCCCACCATGCTCCTCCCCTCCCCTCCTCTCTCTGTGTTGTCGTGATAACGCCACATGGCGTCTTCTTTCGGTGCGGTTCCAGTATCGCCCAGCCCATCGTCCATCCTCCCCTTCGTCCTCCCTATCTCTATCCCCATCTCCTCGCACCTCCTCATCTGTTGTGACCTCGCTGCGTTCCCTGGCCAACCGGTAAGCTCGTGCTCTCAGGAGCTGGTTCCTGACTGACTTCTGATTGGACAGTCTGGAGCGTGGAGAGGGTGGAGAGCGAGGGTGATGTTGTGGGGCTCCCAATGTGCTGTAGAAAGGAACAGAGGGAGCTTTAGGCATGCCGGGGCGACTCCCCAAAGTTTGAAACCCACGCCAGTCTGACGCTCCACTGGAACCGGATCCCGGACTCTTAGAGAGGGAGTCCTCCTCTCTGCTCCGGCTTATGCTCTTGCTGTTTCTCAGTACGTTCTGATGATTGATCAGACTGGTTCTGTCTATGCTGAGGTGGTGACTTGTGGGGCGACAGTTACTGGGATAACTGGCCCTGCTCCTCGGCCCTAGCGTGTTGCTGGCTGTTCGAGGCTGGCTGTTCTCAAGAATGTTTGGATCTGCCATGTTGGGATGACTGGCCCTGCGGGGGCGCTGTCCTTCGCTCAAATCTGTTATGGTTAGACTCCGAGTTGGAACCTCCATCCTCCCGCCACCATGCTGTTGCTGCTCTAACCACAGCGCCCTACGCTGGCAGGGCTCAGTACGACAACCTGCCGACAAAATAAGTAATCAGGTCTGAAATCTTGCAATACATGTCCCAATACATACATCTCAATTTAGCCATTAGAGTGAGACTTGTTTGATGCCAGGGAAACTCTGCGTTCAATACCTTGAAAAACAGTGCCATGTTTTTCAAAGTATTGAATGATTCCTAAAACTCTAACATTATAACCTGATTTATAGTCTTTCTGATGATATGGTCTTAAGAATCTGTAAAATATGGCATTAGGTTAATTTAAATAATAATAATAATAATTGGAGGCCTTTACTTACCGATGGAAGGGGAAGGTGGCGAACGGTGGCGAGGTAAGGTGGGACTTCTCTCAGCCCTGTGGAAGTGAACTGTCGTGGTCGTGCTGTTACCCACAGTGCAGCGGGACGCCTGTGGTGCTCCAGAGTGAGTCATCGAACTTGTCTCAGGGATGGACTCCAAATCCCAGCGTCCTCTCTGGTCTCGAGGGGAGTGGCCCGAGCGAAGATGGTGAGTTTGTCGATGGGCGTGGCTTCCGTGTATCTTATGCAGTCGTCTGTGCTCCCCGGTGCTGACGCTGTGGAAGCCCGAGTCGCTGGGTTCAGATGAGATGAGGGACTCGGAGGAAGAGGAGGAGCCTTGGGAGGAAGGGGTGTGACCTGGCAGTGAAGACATGGCATCTGTCTCAGCCTCGGAGAGCGCCGTCCGGTGGTGGGGACTGTCAGGACCACATCCAAGCCCGCTGTCGAGCTCACTGAGGGGAAGGTATCCAAGATGACGATCAGACCGCCAAGGAGGCTGATAGTCCGACTGAAGAGCAAGTAAGAGAACATTTGAATTTAATACAAATATATATATATATATTAAACAAGTGCAAAGGACAACCAGATCAGAAGTAAAAGGGCATTGCTGCTGTAAATGAAATTAGCTACCTGTCTGGAGAAATGATTTGGCTCCATCTCTTCTGTGTTGTAGCAGCCAATCAGACAGCTCTCTGAGTTAGGCTGGTAGGGCAACATTTCTGGAGTCTGGAATAGAAAAAAGAGATCAGAAATGAGAAATTATTTTCAAATCAATACTGGTGAACCATACCGTATAATAGCACTCCCTAGAATGAATTCAGAAGACAATAACGTTTAAAAGAAATCACCTGGTAGTCCAGTCTGTCCAGGTGATCTAAGCTGTATGAGACGCTGGGCAAGTAGCTGTTACCCTGATGCTGATCATTGGATGGTCGAGGCAGGTATCCATTGGGTGCATAGACATCAGGCGACATCATCATGTGACTGTTGGCCGAGTACAGGTCAGGTGACACGGCCATGTGACCATAGTAAGGCCTGTGTGGAAGATGCAAGTAGGTCATGTTTTACAAGAAGGTGATGTCAATGAGAAGGAGGGGCTCACGAGCGGAGGGCTCAGATCATGCGGGTCTCTTTATTGTTCAGATTGCGTGGATGTAAATGCTACTGGTTTCTATGATATGTAGATTCCTATATGAATATTTAGTCTTCATTTTCATGTATAATCATAGCATGTGTTGCACTGACAGCTGTCTCAGCAGAACGAACCTTTCCCTCATGAATATTTATAAAAGCGCCAAGAGACTCAATGCAGTATCATGCTGACCTTGCAACTGAAGCCTGAAGTGAAAAATGTTGCCCCTATATTTGAATCATCAATAGATGTAGAAGTAGAGGTCTTCATTTCAGTTTTTAGTTTAGCATTAAAAATGTTTACGTCAGTCCAAGCATTTTTGGGCATTCCGAAAATCTTACCCTCGTCCCAGACGTCTTCTCTATTTTTATTTTGCTTTTCACACAGTACCGAAATCTTCAACCATCCAGAACTTTAAACTTAGTTCCAAATGTCCTTATCCAATGCACTCCCCAACTGTTCACCATTTACCCCCAATTACAATCCTTTACCCTAATCCCGAACATTAACCTTAGTCCCAAATATTGAACTGATAGAAAAGTCCAAATCTTATTTCCTTTACTGTCTTCTTCCCTTTGCGTAGGACAACCTGAGATTCATAATTTAGTCACTTTCTCATACGAAATCTTAACCTCTTCACCCCAGTCCTGCTCCCCTTTAACCTTCCAACAGTACCTACCCTGCATTGTAGCCGTCTCCCTGGCCTCCCTCTCCCTCCATCAGTCCCATGGCTCTCAGGGCCTCCCAGTGTCTCTCCGTTGGAACGCTGCACTCAGTCCCGCATCGAGACCGCCGCCTCCTGTGACCATGCTCCCTTCTTGCCTCCACCTGCATTGTGATTGGCTGGCCATACTCATCCACAAAGTGCAGCTCTTCCCGCTGTCGTTGATGAACCGGTTTGTGAGTCTTGGCCTGACGAGAGGGAACACCACATATCAGAATTTGGACTCTACTTGCAAGGAATGCTTCAGCGTAAGTTCAAATCAAACATTACAAGACATTAAAGATACACATGCTGCACAGAAGAACAGTATATAATTACACATTAATGCAATTTGTATGTCTTCTCAAAGATTCAGCTTTTAAGAAAGGGTCCCTAGAAGGTTGCTGTTAAGATCTGAGGCCCTATAAGACATACATATGGCTTCTACTGTGAAACATTCAAGTATTATCAATTATATAGATGAAAGATAAAGGCAGCATGACTGTGCAATGTCAAAGTGGGAGTTTAGTTTCCAATACAGGTCAGTCAGTTCTTTAGTTTCTAACTTTTTTGGATACCTGAATGCTATTGTGTTGCATAACACTGTGTATGATTCATCATCTGTTTATATAAACAGATAAAAGATTGAGCCTTTTAGTTTGTAAGATCTCAGGAAAGAGCACTGTTTCTGTTCCAGCTGAACAGATGCTGATTTTAGTGATTATTGCCTCTCAGGCTGGCTCGGTGTGTTAATTATAGGAAAGCATAAGCTATAGTACTAAATTCTGAAAGGTCTTGACCCATCATGACTCATAAAATGGCATGTGGACTTGCATTTTAAAAGCGCTTTTTAGTTTTTCAACCACTCAAAGCTTTTTTTAAACTATGGCCCACTTCCATTGCTGCCCATACACCCTCCCACTAATATTGTAATTACAATCACAGCTCAATGAAACAGCCCCCGTATTTAAAATGTCGAGTATAAATACAGCAGCAACCTTTAAAAAAACCTAAACCTTTTCTCTTCTGATAGCACCTGGATGACTTTGGATTTTTTTATATCCCAGAGTTTTCATATAAATGGCAAAGCATTTCTTTAAGAACCAATCCTTGAAAGAAACAAAAGTACAAAGGCAACAAGAGAGTCCTTGAAGGAGTTGAAAGTTCAAGTCTGACACTCAACTACTCTACCGTGTTTCAGTTATTTACCATCTTCTACTACACTTACATCTCTAGTGTATTTCTTGTTTGAAGAACATGTGGAAACTTTGTTATATATGTATATATCTTTTGAACAGGGCCCTGTTATGCTTTTGGGGTTTTCGCTTTCCTGTATTGTGTGATATATGTTCATGTGCATGTAAATGGGCTGCAAAGTGTCAAATCCCTATGTTCCCTGCAGAGGGGGTTTCTCTCCCCCTGCCTGAAACACCTCCATTGGACTCCTTTATTTACTTCCGGAACATAGTGACATCACTATGTAACACTTCTAGCACTCCAACACATTGTACATGATAGGCTAAGGGGCGGGACGTCTCTAAGGGGTTAACCAATCAGACTGGGACTGCAGCACAGGCAGTATGAGAAAAATAAACCACTTTTTGAACATAGAAAAAGACAGAAGAGGCCAAAATGTGAACCTGAAAATGAGCGTGATATGAGTTCCTTAAATGAAAATCAATATCAGGATGAATGTTCACTAATGTGCATTTTTCCCTCACATTTCGGTGAGCCTATATATATCACATTAGGCAGCTCGCAAAAAAAGAGTGAAGGTCTCAAATGCAAAAGACAAGTGTGTCACCATTCTGCCAGCTCAGGACGTAAAAGGACAGCTCGCGCCCTAAAGGACGTTCTGTCATTATGTCTGCTGAGTGTAAGCGACAACACAGCTGTAGTAACGGTGGTCTGTGTTACAGCGTCGCATGTGAAGGTTAAGATGCAGGGAAGTTAATGAGACTCGGCCTTAACTGCAGCACGATGTAGGTCAGGATTCAGGAGCCGCTTTAACCGCTGGACCAGTAACACTAGAGTCTTTATAGTCTCAGTGCAAGGCCTGGGGCTACACACACACACACACACACACACACACACACACACACACACACACACACACACACACACACACACACACACACACACACACACACACACACACACAATCCACGGTCACAAACAGACATTAAAACAGAAAAACCAGCACAAGTAGATCCAGAAAGTGCCCATGTGTATAAAAACACACCAGTTCATACATGTGGAAACCAGCTCCACTCAAAGTCATACATGCACAAACATGCTTAGAAATGTATCCACCGCCACACATAGAAATCACAGAGTGAGAGTGATGTGCTGTACCCTGGAGAAGTGTGTTGCGCTCCACCGCACTTTGACAGTAACACAGGCTGATCTCTCTCTATCTCCCTTCATGTATCTCTCTCTCTCTCTCTCTCTCTCTCTCTCACAGCTGCTTTTTTTTACGAAGCCTTTGACTCAATTTTCACTCTAAGTGCAAAACTCTGCAAAATGCGACACTCTTCGTTCTCAGCACAAAATCACGGTCACCATGAAAAATTAATAAAAGGTGTGAGTGGCAGAAAAGCTTTACAAAACCGTATCTGAATATTTGATGAGATCCTGTGAATTTCAGTCACTGCATTTCAAATCAGATAGAAATTCACTCTCAGCTTTCAGCCTACATTCTGGTTTAAGTCTTTTCTAAATAATGCCTTCAAAGCGTACAGGGCACGAATTGATTCCACTGTGTTTTAAGCTACAAGAAAAGATGCCGTGAAAGGAAACAGAGTGTGTCTAAACATTATGCAAAATGGTTTCCAACACATCCAGCGATGAATCAGTTCAGTGTGCTGATCAGTGAACAACTCTAAGGCCAGACGATATTTGACGTCAAAGACTTTACTTTAGGTATTGAAGTCTCAAGGCAATCATAATGCACCATTGGTCGACTGTATTGCATTCTGTCTTCCTACAGTATTTGTGTATGGTGCTGTGTCAGATTAGGATCTGTGGTGTTTATGCATAAACTACGGTTTGTGCTTTGGTTATGTTTAGGGTTGGAGAGCCAACACACTTAGGGAAATAATGTGGTGTCAATGCAATGCAAATCTACCACCACCACTTCCGCACGCTTCGGCTGCACAGAGTTCAGCCTTACATAAAATAAAACAGCCCTCTCATTCAGTCATTCATTTGAAAGAAACCGGTCTGTTGTGCAGTGGGGCAAAACAAAGCGTGGCCCGGCCCAAAAAACAGCAGTAAGTTGAACCTTGCTCAACTTTTGCTTCAATGTCATTCATCAAGTCTTCTCATCGATGAAGCACAAATTCCTGCATTGATTTGACTTGCTGTTGTTGTGTCCGTGTAACACTTGTCTGCAAAGTCCTGTCTGCAAGGTTTTACCAAACCTCTGCAGTATGTTATCATCTGTTTGTACTTTGAAACCCATTTTCTGTAACTCCATATTTCATTGCATCACTAGCACCTTAAACAACACGCCCCCACCAACGTTGAAAGTTAACAAGGACCCAAATCTGGAGGTGTGCAATGAAACAACATTATAACATTTAGGGGTTGTGGCTTGCATGATAAACAAACCACATGTGTTGAAATGCTTCCCATGAACTAAAGCACCGATGTATGTTGAATAGCCACGCAACATATGAATGAATCCATATTGTTTCCATACAGCACGATGCAGTAAATCCTATATGTGAAATGATAAGGCTTATTTACATCCGCTGTTCAACAGAATTAATGTTTCGTCCTGTTTCAATAAGCCGAGGACCTTTTATTCCAACATGTATTCTTTCTCTGACTATTGAGGCTGACATATTCAGGAGAAAAATAGATTGCGTGAGTGATTTGGGTGAAGTGGAAAGTGAGTCACTTTTCCTTTTGTACAACACACAGTGATGTCCACAGAAAAAAAGCGCATAGATAATTCAAAAACCTGAATGGTTGCTTTAGTTGGATGCAGCTATTATTGTATTATAAGGATAATTGCAGTAATTTGTGTTATTATGCAACAGTTTTGTTAATGATTTATCGTTTTTTTGTATCGATTTTGGAAATGAGGTTGATCAGCAGAGCAAGAAACACTGATAATGCACCCGTTAAAAAGACCACTATTTAAGTCAATGTAGGTTCTTCCAGCAGCTCTTTAAGCATGTTAAATGGACTGTACATCCACAGGCGACACAGAGCCGTTAGCCCTGCACCACCACCCATTTATGTCAAGCTGTCAGTCTCTTTACAATCAAAGGAAACAACATCCTGCTGCCTTATATCCTGCCAGACAAATAGACCCAGTGTGCTCCTCTTCTCTCTTTTCCCTGCTCAAACATTTACATTATCTTCAGCGGCCATAATGGACCTTCCCTGTTGATCCTCTCAGAGACAAAACTCAGCCGTCACCTCGACTGCAGACTTTCATTGTTTAAAGATTGTGTTGACGAGGACAAATGGATATCTTGTTGCTTTGTGCACTTCAGGAATATTAATCAAACTGCTATGTTGTTGATGATGTACGTATGTTGTGAATACCCTTAAGGGGCAGCCATGAGTCTTTCGAATGATCTGAATGCTAAGGAAAGCTGCTTCACTCTTTCTGTTTGCTTATATCCTTTGGCATAGGGTGCACTGCTTCATCCTTTACCAAATAAAAGCACAGCCCTACAACTCCTTGGTTTCAGCAGCAACATTTGGACTGAATCTAACAGTACGAGTTCATCAGCTTCATGGACTGTTTCTAAGACTTAGAGATAGTCCGGGTGACGTCATCCATTGGATTGTACACTACTCATTTGAAGCGGCGAGATGTTCTTCTTGGTTTTCGCCATCTTGATTTACGGTCATGACAGTCACACGTTTTAGCAACAAAGCATACCTTTCTTTTTCGTCTTTTCTACTTTAAATTGGACCATAATTTACAAAGTTATCATCATGCCGTGCTGAAGAAGACTCAAAACTAGAGATTGAGACCCTGAACTTGTCTGAAGATGTTTACTAAAGGTGTTGAGTCAAGGGCAAAGTAGCATCTTTTCTCATAGACTTCCATACAATCTGACAACATTTTGCCCCCTGCTGGCCTTTGAAAGAATGCAGGTTTGAGACACTTTGCTTTTCAGATCCAGAGGGTTTTTTCCTTTTTGTTTTGATGGATGTATGCAAGCTAGTAGTTTTTACCATTCAGCTGACTTTACTCTTATCTGAGTGTAACTTATTTATAATATGTTGCACTCTAACACGGTGAAGTAAGCCTTTTCTGGGTTTCTGAGTGAGTCTGTATGTCTGCCTCTCTCATCCCTATATAAAGCGATGTGTTATATATGAAGACCGTTATACATAGTGACTGTATTTCATGTGTTGTGTTGTGTGTTTATGTGACGCTCGTCCTCCTCCATCTCACCGATCAGGTCACCTTAGCAGCCATCAGATCCAGTTATGATCTCCGCCCTCTCTCTGTCCTGTGTTGGTCTGTCAGAAGGGTCCACTGCCTTCATGAACTGCGTGTGTGTGTGTGTGTGTGTGTGTGTGTGGTTGTGTGTGTACGTCAGGAAGTCATCTGATAAGTTGTTGTTCACCAGCACCGCACCATCAGTGCATGCAGGGTAAAAACCTCCTCTGACATGCGTGGCGGTATAATCATGTGTTCCAACGTCCAGAGATGAACGTGTGCCAGAACTCATCCGTCGTGCTCAGCATGTCTAAAGAGTGTGTCGAACCGAGGTCGAGCCTTTTGATCAGTGAGCCGTTCAGCCAGGAAACGTGGCGCTAAATGGAAACACGACGAAGCTACAAGAGCTCTCGTCACCAATGATTGCGAGGGAAAAATATCTACAGACATCCAATTACTGAGATGTGGCTTCGCGCTGTAACAAGTAGGAGAGGATTTCTCAGTAACCAAAACAAACCCCATCCAAGAAAAACTCCCAGTGACACACTAATTTGTGGAAGCGAAGCCGGAGCACTCTACATAATGTGTTGCTGTGCTGTTCACATTGAAAAAAAAACAAGTCATTCTCTGCCTTTGCTTTTAAAAAGTGAGGTGTTTGCTCTGCCGCAGATTAGTCACCACTGGAGCATGCTCTGCCAGTTTATGCTTTAAAGCATTGAAAAATATGTCCTTGGTCGATCAATAGCAGTTTCCAGCGCTGCATTAAGCACATGACAGGTACAGGATGTTCATTGGAGCCACGTATTGACATTTGAGAGTTTTACAGGAACAGTGCGTTGGCCTTTAGTCATTTTTCTAACAAAACACCCACATTTTGGCAATGAGCTCAAACAAAAATATGGTAAATTATTTAAGACCGACAGCAAAGATGCGTTAATTCTCCGTGTTCTGCCCTGATGCCTTTACAAAAAATGGATAGATGTTAAATGTCTAGGGCTTTGTTTTGAAGTAGTGGATCTGATATGCACTGGTTGAGAGGAGTAGTAAAGTTTCACTTAAGTAAATATTGTGTGTGTGAACATATTGATTACAAAACCACAGTGTAAAGTAATAAACATGAAGAATATTCACCAGGAAAAAAATCCCCTGTTGTGTGAAGGCCTGGTATCTTAGCATTATTTTTGGATGACTCCCTTGATTACACTAACACATTTTAACAGATTTTTCAACATGTTGAGATTCCAGGGAAAGATCCTGATTGTTGTATTTCTTTTTGAGTGAACGTTACCTGTTGGATTGTCCTCCTGGGACACAAACTCACAAATGTGTCACACACAGTTTGTGTTACTGAAGATCTGCCTGATAACCAAATACTCAGCTGTGGTTTGCTCCCAGTACAACAACAAATGCTTTCTGAGTTTGCAAGTCAAATGAGTTTTATTTGTATCTGCCAACGTCTCATTTGCCTCAGAGTGTCCTCCCTCCCACGCTTCAAATATAGAAAAAACTCCACCAAGAGAAAGAGAAAGTTTTAACAACTGTTGCTATACCTACTTTGCATCATCTTCTCCTACGTAGAAGTGACCGCTGAGGCTCATGGGTAATGCAGCATGTACAGCCATACGTCAAAGTAAAAGTCTCAAGCAATGCTAACAGCTTTGTTATACTTAGACACCCTCGCATTGAGCTAAATGCTAACATTAGCATGCTAGTATTCCCTCAATGACATGCTAACGTGCTAATGGCTAGCTGGTTTAATGTTCAGCGTGTTAGCATGCTAACATGTGAGTCAGCACTAACTTTGACATGTTGACCTTATGATGGGGAAAGGGTTAGGGTCAGCATAGGATCTGGGTTGTGTGTGTGTGTGTGTGTGTGTGTGTGTGTGTGTGTGTGTGTGTGTGTGTGTGTGTGTGTGTGTGTGTGTGTGTGTGTGTGTGTGTGTGTGTGTGTGTGTGTGTGTGTGTGTGTGTGTGTGTGTGTGTGTGTGTGTGTGTGTGTGTGTGTGTGTTGCATGTCTACAGTGATCTAACAGAGGGCAGGTCGTCTCAACAACCATCACATGTCATTATCAGTCTCCTCTTCTCCCCCTTTTGTTTCTGTCTTACTCCCACTCTCCATCATTCCCTCCCACTTTCTCTCTCACACACACTCCAAAACACACACACGTGCAGAAGGTCACTCACCTTGGTCTTGGTGAGACGACAACCCATTCTGACTTTTCCCTTTTCCTCGGCAGATACAAATTAGAAGGACAGTGAGAAGAGGATAAAAAAATGGAGGGATAAAGGATCAAATAAAGAGGGGAATAGGTGAGAAGGAACGATGAAGAGGAGAGAAGAGTCCAAAAGAGAGCAAGATAATAGAAAGACAGATAGTTTGAGGAGCCTTGTTTGTCCACCAGCTCACATCTCCAAACTCTGATGACCCACAATCCCTGGATAATCAGCTGTCCTGCCAAGCTGCAGAGGAGACTACAGCTCCCATGATGCCGTGGTGTAAACAGCAGCAGTAATAGCAGTCGGTGGGCAGCAGGTCCATCGCATTAAACCTCTCTGTCTCTCCTCAGGAATCAGGAATAAACACAGGCGAGCGAAAAGCAGGAGCAGAGAGAGTGGCAGAGAGACTACTGAGAAACTGAGAGAGATTAAGAGAGGAAGAGGAGGAGGAGGAGGAAGAGGAGGAGGAGGAGGTGAGAGAATAGCCTTCCTCATCTGACAGTTTCTTCTCCTTTCTTATTCTCCTGTCTCTCTCACTCCTCTCTCTCTTTCTCTCTGTATCTCTACAGCTCTGCTCCCGTCGGCCAATCACAGAGCCCGGATGCGAGAAAGAGGGAGGTGGAGTCTCTGATTGGCTGAGAGCAGCTTCAGTTCAAACATCCATTCAGGGTTTTTCTCTCCTTCACCTATCTCTCTCTCTGTCTCTCTCTCTCTTGCTTTATTTTGTATCCACCCTCCTTTTTTCCTCCCGTCTCTGTTTCTTAACTCTGCCTTTTTCTCTCGTCACCATCTGTCTCAAAATGCCTTCCTCCTCCTGCGCTTCTCCTTTTGTGCCCCCAGCCACGACTGATGCTGCTATTATATGTGTGTGTGTGTGTGTGTGTGTGTGTGTGTGTGTGTGTGTGTATGCGTGCGTGTGTGTGTGTCGCTCAGGGTTGATGACATGTGCGATTTCCATGTTAAATAAGAGACATTTTATCCATCAGTAACGCTGTGAGTGCTTGCACACACGTGGCTGCTAATGTTAATAGTGCTGTGTATTTAGGTCAATCCTGGGTGTAAAAATAATCGGTTAATTTGATTAAATTCTATATTTTCATTCATCCTAAGTGACATGTGTCTCAATGAAACTAAAATATAGGAATACATTTTTAAAACTCTAAGAATATATTGATTTCTGCTAGAGTGTTTCAGGTTTAATGAACAACTGGCTTCGGATATTAGGGTAATTTATTCACTCCAACCCTAAACTACGGGGCCCCAAGAGGGTCATTTGGTGAAGAAATGATCTGAAAATCTGTAAACACATTTCTAAACTGTGCACACAATTATTTATAAGTAAGACTTTAAGCATCATGTGACATTTAGAATAAAAGTGAGGATTTGTGTTCGACAGGATTTAACTGCAGGTGTTTGAATAACTTGTACATAGAGGAATGTATTTAAGGGGTAAAGATGTGAGCCGTTGATTGTTAAAACATCAATTATACAAAATGAATCTCCTGAGCTTTGCTTTAACCTCACAGTGTATAATTTATACACAGCTCCAAGTGGCTGATTGTCTATTATGTGCCGCTAACAGGATGATTATTAATCAGCGCTTTTATTTAATAGGCACGCAGACAAGGTAAGAGAACACTCTTAACGAGGGTTTATTTTCGGCATCATCTTGAAAGCCTTTCATAACAGTCTGCCTTTTGTAAGTCAAGCATTTGGCTTTTATTCCGTGCATTCATGCAGCACTGTGTTTGTCTTTATCGTCCCGACGAGTGAAATCTGGGAGATTAGATTCTGAGTAACTTTATTTTGGATCTTTAGTCAATAGGAGTCAATGATTTAAAAGAAGCATAAAGAAGGGGGGCTAATCTATGAATTGATATACATTTTGCACCATCTCTCAAACAGAACAGGAGTCTTTTCAGTAAGAAATCGAGTCTGCCTTTTAAACCACGAGGAGATTAAATCAAATAGATTCATCTGACCTGATTTACAGTCTTACAGGAAGTCTTGAAAATGATCAAATTGCTCCATTAATTTATCAGGATGATGACAATAATTGTTTTTGTGATGAGAGAAGAACGAGGGTTGATTACAGAAGAGTGAGAGGAGGATAAAGAGAGTTATATCAGTCAGTTTAAACTCCACTGACTTCAGGGAGACAAGCCTACATATGAACATACAAACCCAGAAGCAGAACTGTGAACACACTCAGTGAAATCAAAATAAGTTGCACACATTCTGAGCTAAACTTAAAGGCGCCCTATTATGCTCCTAATCAGGTTAGCTGGCCTGTGATTGGTCAATCGCTTAGAGATGTCCCGCCCCCTTATCCTATCACGTACAATGTATTACAAAAGAAGTGTTCCGTAGTGATGTCACTATTTAGAAGTAAACAAAGTAGTCCAATGGAGGCGTTTTCAGACCATTTACATGCACTCAAACTTATATTACAAACTACAGGAAAGGAAAACCCCCAAAAGCATCATAGAGCCTCTTCTGATCTTCGTTTTCTTTACTTTGTTCACTTTTAAATACAATATCGGACATAAAAAACTGAAAATGTACTGTACCATCAAAGTCAATTTATTTAATTGGCCTGTTTGAGACAACATACCCAGCCGCGGAGACATTTCATCCACCATCAGAAAGAAAAACCAAGGACCCCCAGAGAGAAAAGAGGAGAGTAAAGTAGTGGCGAAGCGATGGAGAGGGAATAAAGAGAGGAGGAAACCCGGGGCAGCCAGAGGCCATGTCACTTTTAATTCTGTCTGGCTTCAATGACCGTTCCTCTTTCTGTGTTTCTCCTTCACTCACTCTCCTCTACTGTGCTCTGACTGTCTCTCCAACATGATAGTTCGTTTTTTAAACTGTCCTTCTCTGACTCATCTCTTCTTCTTCTTCTTCTTCTTCTTCTTCTTCTTCTTCTTCTTCTTCTTCTTCTTCTTCTTCTTCTTCTTCTTCTTCTTCTTCTTCTTCTTCTTCTTCTTCTTCTTCTTCTTCTTCTTCTTCTTCTTCTTCTTCTTCTTCATCTTCATCTTCATCTTCTTCTTCTTCTTCTTCTTAGTGAATCATAACTAATCAATATCTATCTTCTCTTTCTCTACATCCAACTCTTTTTCTTTCTCTCTCTAGCTATTTCTCTCTCTCTCTCTCTCCCTCTTTCCTCTCTCGACTGTCCCTCCTCTGACATTTTGTCTTTCAGTAGGAACACACACTCTGCCTGGAGGAAGGTTGTTGGTGTTGTGGTTCACTGTGTGTCCACTGCAGTGGGAGTATTGTAACTATTAAAAACGCTGACGCTGCAGAGTGAAGCTTCTTCTCTCAACATTGGCCTTATTAGGCTTTTGGGTGTTTTCCCTTTCGTGTAGTGTGTTCAATAGTTTTTAGTGCACGTAAATGGTCTGCAAAGGCTAAAATCCCCGTCTTCCCTCCCGAAGGAGTTTCTCTCCAAAACACAAAAAGACATCTCTCTCTTTTTTTTGTCAAATCAACAGTTTTGTTTGTGTGTTATGTAATGAAATTGTGACCGCAAAAGGAAGTCATTTTTTAAATATGGCACTTTCTCATCACCCAGAAAGCCATTACCATTTTCAAATCAGCCACACATTAACACATACACACACACACACACACACACACACACACACACACACACACACACTCGTCTGCAAGTGAAATTAAGAAGCAATAATAGAGGAGACAGAGAGAGAAAGACCATAGAGAGTTACCAGAGAGAAGAACAATCAGCAAAATATTTTTAACAGAAGAACAGAGAGGCTGCAGGGAAGAGCTGCATGCAACACACACACACACACACACACACACACACACACACACACACACACACACACACACACACACACACACACACACACACACACACACACACACACACACACACACACACACACACACACACACACACACACACACACACAGTTGTATGCCGTTATGCTGTAACGTAGCACCAGAAATAGCCTGAGAGCAGTTAGCAATAAATATTTCAACTCTTCTTTCTCCTTCACTTCCAGTCTCTCTCTCTCTCTCCTCTGACCTCTCATATCGTTCCATATTTCAAGTCTGTTTGGCGACTTGAAACGGCGACCCTACGATTCCCAGTGCACGCCCCTACTGACTGATTACCTACGATTCCAGTGCACGCCCCTACTGACTGATCCACTGCTGGGTATCTGTGCATCTCAAAGCCTCTTCACCTGTCTGCCTTTTATTTCCACGGCTCAGGAAACATCTACTCCATTTTATGAGAAGGATTACAATTAACAGTTATTTTCATTATTATTTACGATGCCAATATTTTTGAAGATTAATCAGTTAATGGTTTAGTTTTTAAAATGTCCCAAAAAACGCACAATTTCAGTCTTTAAATGCCTTACTTTGTCAGCCTGAAACCCGAAGATATTCCGTTCAACGTGATATAAAACAGAAATGCAGGAAATCTCCAAATAAGAGACACTGAAATACTGCTGTTTTTCCATTAAAAGTACTTTAACAGATTCAATAGTTTGATGAATAGTATAATACTTTAGCTGCTTGCACATTTAGATTGATATTAAATGTATACAGCTCCTACTATAACATGACTTCATTTGACATGAAGCTGTTCGTTCAGCATAATGAGGACTTGAACGTTTAGTGGTTTAAGTATATTTTGTTGTTTTTAGATTTACTGAAATACGCAAGTGAAATACCTTCATCGTTTGTCCACTTTGATTTTCAAACACAGCACAAGTTTCATGAGGAAAGAAAGAGATAGCTCATAATAATTTGACATAAACTGCAAAGATCAAAAGAACAACGTACCATAAAATGTGAAAAAGAAGGAATAAGGTGTAATTCTTTATTAATCCTATATACAGACATTTACAGCATTTCTTACTAACATGATTAAAGATAGTTATGGTAACTTCCTGTTTGAAAGACAGTGTAACAGAGATGTAAAATATTAAATGACTCTGTCCAGTTGTAGTTTCCAGTAAATGATGCACAGTAGATACATGTACTGTAAAGAGAAGAAGAAGAAGCAGGGTCGTCAAAGTGAAAACACAACCGTCATTTCTCCTGCATTCACTAAACCCTAAACACATTTACAGAATATTGCTTTAACTTTATTTTTACAGTGGTTTTTCCACATGAGATGATGCTGTGTATTCAAACATGAGGAGGAGATCTGAGGGTCTACTTCTATTCACTGAGTGACCTCTCTTAAGAGCACTTAAACCCTCTTTTGTTTTTTATTACAGAGACTCTACAGCTCTGTATATATGTGGTTGAAAAGCTTTGTGCAGCATCAGACCGTTTGAGTGTTTAGTCGTTATTTTGTGCAACCAAACACTTCACGATGAGCAATGATGGTTTTCAGACCGTCAATTGAAAAGTACCAATTTGTAGTAAATGAGAAAATCTATTCCGTGGTGACTGACCTAATTTAGGTTGTGGGATATGATGAGCCTAGCTTAGCATAAACACTGGAAACGAATGGCAACAGATAGCCTCATTGCAGGACTCTGCATCAAGTCTACTAATGCAGGCTTATGGCCACATGTACATTTTCCTGAGTTATGACCAAAAGCGAATTCTGACTTCAATCTTGGGGAAATCACATTTTTCCAGAATTCTGACTTTTGTTTTAAAATTTTGACTTTTTTCTCAGAATTCTATTTTTATTTTTAGTATGACTTGTGTTTCGAAATTCAGACTTTTTGGGGGGATTTTCAGAAAAAACTTTAATGTTGACTTTTTTCCTGAATTCTGACTTTTTTGTCAAAATTCTGACTTTCTGTTTAAACTCTGACTTAAAACTTGGAATTCTGACTTCATTCTCAGATTTATGGCCTAAATCTCAGATTCTATTAATACTTATTGTAACCTCAAAGTAGAACTGTGGTGTATATAATCCTAAAAATGACTTGAAACTATGTTGGAAGTTTATTTTTTTTAAATCACTACGCGTAAAATGAGTGTATACTGACCCACTGTCAAAACAGAAGTATTTCGTGAGATAGGAGAAGATAAACATTAATCACAAACCTCCGTTTTTCTTTCATACAGTCTAAAAAAAACCTCCAAACTAAAATAAAGTTTCCTCTAAATGATCACACCATATTTAGTTATTCTCACTCATTTGTATTTAATATGTTTTCTTTTCCAAGCAGGTTGAAGCAGGTTATGCTCTCGTTATTCGACCCAGATCTCAGGTCAGACTACCTGCAGGTTTTGTGGCAGCTGTTATTAATCAACCCATATTACTCAGCTGGGGGGGAGGGGTGGGAAAGTGTTTGTTACCACAGGGCGGGTTAACAAGGTAATGTGCAGTCAACACAGGCATGGGGAGGTGATGTATCCTCCTCCTCCTCCTCCTCCTCCTCCTCCTCCTCCTCCTCCTCCTCCTCACAGCTTCAGAGTCAGGATCCCAATCAGAAATGCTAACAGGAGTGGAGGTGAGGACAGTGAATCAGAACCAGAAATCAAATCTTTCCTCTTTTTGTAACTTTCTTGCGTTACGTCCCTCTCCGCTTTTTCCTCCCTTTTTCCCATTTCCTCTTCCTCCATGTGTTCTTCAATCTCCTCGTCTTCTGGTGTTGTTGAGGGGGTTTCTGCAGGGGTTGTGCCCGGGGCAGGGGTATTTGGTGGGTTGTCCTCAGAGTCCCAATAAGAAGTAGTGGTAATACTGGGAGTACTGGTGGTGGTGTCAGGCTGCTCATAAGGGGCAGCTGTTGCCGGAGAAGCAGCATCCTCCTCCTCTTCCTCGTCTTCCTCATCTCCAGGGTGGTCATAGGGTGTTGCTAGAGTAGCAGGAGCCACGTCCCCCTCGTCCCCGTCTTCAGGCTGGAGGAAGGGTTCAGATGTAGCCTCGGGAGGAAAAACTGTCCCCCCTTCATCGTCATCATCATCCCCATCCTCTTCTTCGTCGGTGTCAGCAACTATAAAACAAACAACAGAAATAAATATTTAATATTTAGGTAAAGAAGCATTGTGATGATGAGCTCATTTATTAAAGGACTACTTTATGCCGGAGCATTTAATGAAATGGACTTAAATCCTGCTGCACTCACCAGGACAGAACTGAGCCTAATTTAGACTTTAGGAATGTGATTTTTGCACCACAGTCTGGGGGACAATATGTGTGTTTTTGTTCCTGAAGCAGCAGCAGTTCCTATATCTTACCACAGAGGTTGTTTTCACATTTCTGGAAGTTTCCAGGACAGCTGGAGCACCATTCACCCTCAACATACGGCCTTTCGTCCTCATAGTTCCCTCTGAGGACACATTTAAGCCACAATTATCACACACATACATTATGCCTTTATATCATGACACTTAACTTTATTAAAACCTATAGAAAGTTTAGTATAACAATTAAATGAACACAGACACACTGCAAGAAGAAGGACTGTCCACAAGGGGGAGCTCTAACACTAACACTGGTACTGTTAGATACTGCGGCTGCAGTATGAGTGACATCCTGTATACTGTAGGGGTAGCAGCAGTAGTAGTAGTAGTAGTAGTATTAGTAGTAGTAGTAGTAGGTAGTTGTAGTAGTTGTAGTAGTAGGTAGTTGTAGTAGTTGTAGTAGTAGTAGTAGTAGTAGGTAGTTGTTGTAGTAGTATATGCAGTAGTACTGACGTTGGGTAGTAGTATTAGTAGTAGTAGGTAGTAGTAGTAGTAGGTAGTTGTTGTAGTAGTATATGCAGTAGTACTGACGTTGGGTAGTAGTATTAGTAGTAGTAGTAGTAGTAGGTAGTTGTTGTAGTAGTAGTAGTAGTAGTAGTAGTATATGCAGTAGTACTGATGTTGGGTAGTAGTAGTAGTAGTAGTAGTAGTAATATTAGTAGTAGTAGGTAGTTGTAGTAGTTGTAGTAGTAGTAGTATATGCAGTAGTACTGACGTTGGGTAGTAGTAGTAGTAGTAGTAGTAGGTAGTTGTAGTAGTTGTAGTAGTAGTAGTATTAGTAGTAGTAGTAGTTGTAGTAGTAGTAGTAGTAGTAGTAGTAGTAGTATTTGCAGTGGTACTGACGTTGGGTAGTAGTAGTAGTAGTAGTAGTAGTAATATTAGTAGTAGTAGGTAGTTGTAGTAGTTGTAGTAGTAGTAGTAGTAGTAGTAGTAGTAGTAGTAGTAGGTAGTTGTAGTAGTTGTAGTAGTAGTAGTAGTAGTAATATTAGTAGTAGTAGGTAGTTGTAGTAGTTGTAGTAGTAGTAGTAGTAGTAGTAGTAGTAATATTAGTAGTAGTAGGTAGTAGTAGTAGTAGTAGTAGTATTTGCAGTAGTACTGACGGTGGGTAGTAGTTGCAGACGAGGAATGAGGCTCTCTCCCAGTTCAGACCCTCCATGTTGTTACAGAAGTGGAAAGCACAGCCGACCCTGTGTGTGTCTGCCCAGACCATCTGTAACACACACACACACACACACACACACACACACACACACACACACACACACACACACACACACACACACACACAGTGTTAAGGACAGGCGTATAGATACAACCGGTGTATAAATATGTGTGTTTGTATATCGGACCTGTGTGTAGTGTCCACACAGCTTGTCTTCAGTACAGCTGTTGTTTTGGAAGTCATACTCCAGATATTCTGCGGGATTCAATCACATTGCAATACATTATAAATAATAAATGTGAATTAACTCATTGAAGCAACCTTACATATCTTGAGTATTGGATGCAGAAAGGTCCCATGACAGAATTATAACATATACTGTATATTATATTATATTATCTCATTTGTTTAACTGATGCATCAACCTACCTACACTTTAAGCAGTATTTAAGATGATTTGTGGATGTTATTGAGTCAGTTGTAGAACTATAGTCAAATATTAAATATACAGAGTAACCAGCAGTCAAATGAAATGTTGTGATGAATAAGTACAATATCTCCCTGTTAGATGAACTGAATGGAAGTACTGGGGTTAATTTCAGGTAGTCTTTTTTTATCACTAATATTTTATTGTCTTTTAGTAATTTGCCTTAAAAGATACAAAAATATACCAAAAACCTGTATAACCCGTAAAAAGTGGAAGTGAACAGGAGGCGAATATTAACATATTGTGGTGTGTGACTGTGCCATTATATTTGGAAAAGCCCTGAACAATAACACAGGCTCTGTTTGATTCAAGAGCAGTGTCAGCTAAATGAACTTTGTCCATCATAAAATGTAGTATTTTACTCCTGTTTTTTTTGTGTCCGTCTGATTTGTCCAAAATGCACTCCTATTTTTGCTCTGATTTTGGTCTCCACCGACTCCTCAGAAGAAATATCTGTAAATGTTCCTCTCTCTCTCTCATTAGGATCTGACTGTGTCTCTCTGTTTTCTGTGGATGTAGAAGTTTGGATACTGAAGGAAATTAGTGCAACGGTGGTCCTTCCAATATGGAGTTTGGTCGACTGCACTTACCCAGAAACCATTTCTCCAGAGCTTCTCGGAGGTCCAGCGCCCCGGTGCCGGCGAACAGATTTTCTCCGGTGTCCTCCAGGTCTGGGTTGTGGTTCCAGATGCATTTAGCAGCGTAACCCTCCGCGATCACCTTCAGGTTCGCGTCCCATTTCTGCCCAAAGAAAGGAAAGAGAACAATTGCTACAAAAATCTGGAAATGTTTCTCTAAAAATGTTAATCGTGTTGCAGGACCACCATTTTTCAGAACATCTCTGGCGCAGCGAACTTGTGGTGTAAACATAAAGCAGGAATTTAAAATGTGCGTCACATACTCACAGAAAATGTCTCACTACGACGTTTTTTTCTCCCGCCAATTAGAGAGCATAAAATCCCACGTCCAATTTATAATTGAACGCAGCGTTACCAGAGGTCAAATCTTCCTGCGGGTCTTAAAGATCGTAAATCTTGAACGGCCTCAAAGAAAGTTTTCTCAAAGTTTACTGAATAATTTTGTGAAAACAAGACACACACACACACACACACCCACACACACACACAGCTGAGAGCAGATGCTTTACTGTAAAAACATGTCGTGTTTCAGATGATCCAGCACTCTTTACGTGCACTCTATCAGAGCTTCAGGTGTGTGCATGTTAACACAGGGAGTTACATAACTCCTACGTGCACTGAATGATTTTACATGATATTTTACTGATTTTCTTTGTAGTTAAAACCCCAGCTGTCTTTTCTTTTCAAACCTGGCTCTGATTAGCGTGATGATGTTGTTGTGAAGCTGTTTTTGATTTGATTTATGGCTTCTCGAGGAACACTCAAAGTTGAGCCGTGTTTTATTATTGTATCGTAGGTTTCATGTCTCTATATTATGGAAGATATAAGATCTTTGGTGCTGACTTCAGCCGATTCAGTAAACACACTATTAATGAATGGTTATGAGACATTTAACCCTACTGTGCTTTTTGGGGTTTTGCCTTTCCTGTAGTTTGTTGGGTTTTAGTGCATGTCAATGGTCTGCAAAAGCTAAAATCCATGTGCTCCCTCCAGAGGGAGTTTCTCTCCTTTGTTTACTTCAGGAACATTGTGACATCACTATGTAACATCCCAGCTTCTATTGGCTTGCGCTCCAACACATTGTGCGTGATAGGCTAAGGGGCGGGACATCTGTAAGCGATCTAACCAATCACAACAGAGTCGACCAGCAAACCAATCAGAGCAGACTGGGCTCTGGTTTCAGACAGAGGGTGAAAAGAGGTGTGAGGGGGGGAAAAAACAGCTTTCTGAACGCTAAAGCATGGAGACACGTCCCAGTAGGAGAACAAAATACTAACATGAAACCTGAAAATGAGCAGGATACGTCCTATTTAAGATGGATGTTTGGTGTGAGAAGTCTACTGATGAAAACGTTGTTGGAAATCATGTGACATTTAATATCATATCAAGGAAATGTGCCGAAGAGATGCAGGAAAAAGGAAAGTAAAGAAACATTTGGATGTATCAACACCACATTGTGTTTGACGCTGACTCGGTCGTATCACGCAGGAAATCATCACTGTCATTTAACAAAACGCGCTTCATAAAAACACGTTACTCTTCAGTCTGTTTCCTTTGCAGATAAAACCAGG
Organism: Eleginops maclovinus; assembly: GCF_036324505.1. Taxonomy (NCBI): domain Eukaryota; kingdom Metazoa; phylum Chordata; class Actinopteri; order Perciformes; family Eleginopidae; genus Eleginops; species Eleginops maclovinus. The sequence goes on along the minus strand of NC_086349.1, from coordinate 25,017,310 downwards.
AAGTGATTCTATGACAAAGCATGCTCCACGACTGCAGCTCTGACCCTGACTCGTCTCCATCCTGGGGTTCGTTTTAACTTCCCGTCGTGCAGGATGGTGTAACTTCCATGGTGAAAGATGTCTAACCAAACAACGTGTTGTGTTACGTAGAAAGAGTGGCACAATAAACCCTGTACACTATTTGCAGAATAAAAGAAATGACTTAAATGAATGACTGAGAACAAAGGGAGTTTACATGTTGCTGTGATGTAACAATAGGACAGATTAGACCCTCTTCACACGGCCATTTTGACATTTCAGCGCGGAAAAGGCACAGGTGTAGCTCATGGCTTCTAATTAGCTGTTTGTTAACAAGCCTTCGTTTGCAAAATTGGTTTCAGCTTGGATTTTGCTGCCATTTCAATTCAAAACTATTATTTTCAAAGGTTTCAAACAGAGGACCAGGATCGAATTTACAGGGAATAAAAGGACTACAAACAAAGTGAGAAGTCGCACACTGATTGTCTGGTGAGCGTTCTGCTGTGGATTAGGATGTTTTTCTTGTGCTGATCCTGTTTACTGATGTTTATTTCTCTCTGACACACTGAAACAAACACAGACTAAAGGACTGCCTGCCTGCAGAAAATATCCACGCATCAATGCTGCAAAATACTGAGTCAAATCATTTAATCATGCAGGACTTTTTTTTCCTGCGTCCCGAGGGCTTTGTGTATTTTACAAGTTGAAGAAAAAACTCTAAAAGACAAATAAATAGAATAAGCAGAAGATCAATGTGCAGGTGACGTAGAAACGTGTTCCTCCTGAACATTTCCAATGATCCTGGTAAAAAAAAACATTCTGGTCTGGTGGCCAATCCCAAATATAGAATAATCAGTAGGTGCCCAAAACCGCCTTCAAAATAAAAGCATAAACAATAAAATAATATATTTATTTGAAAATATATATTAACCATTGAATATCAAATCAATATGTAGCTCCAACAATACATAAACGTGTATATAGTTTACATGCCTAATCATTTTGTACATTTTGATTAATTTAAGATTGGAGAAAACGGCACAAAAAAAATGGAATAATTATAATGTCTCGGAAATAGGTGTGTGTGTGTGTGTGTGTGTGTGTGTGTGTGTGTGTGTGTGTGTGTGTGTGTGTGTGTGTGTGTGTGTGTGTGTGTGTGTGTGTGTGTGTGTGTGTGTGTGTGTGTGTGTGTGTGTGTGTGTGTGTGTGTGTGTCAAGTCTGGTATCGTCTTCTCTGCCATAGATCTCCTTAATTGTTCAAAAACTATAAGACACCAGCATGAGCCACACTGTAAATCACCAAAATTAATCTGTCGCTGAAACCTGTCCCCAACAAAGGATGTCCTTCAGTTTGTTTGATAGAAACTACAGTGAGCAGCGGTTTTGGAAATATAGTGAATCTTTAATATGTGTATTTGTGATTTGAAAGGTTTACACGTTCAGCAGAAATCAATGTGTTTCCTGATGAGAGAGAACAGATTGACGTCTTTTACTCCACTTATTTCCATCTCGTGGTCTGAGTCACTGTTGCTTAGATACACAAAGAATGAACAACGGGACCGGGTGTTTGTGTGTGTGTGTGTGTGTGTGTTTGAGGAGTGTGTGTGTGTGTTTATTTGTTCAGTTATGACACACAACACAAACAATAGTCAGGGGTCTCCTTCACATTCCTGTCTCTCTCCAGGCTCTCAACATCTGGACTGTGTTATGACTTATGGGTCATGCATGCGGTCGTGTAACACACACACACCCACACCCACACACACACCCACACACACACACACACCATGTCAGCTCTTTTGTCCACACTGGGGGTCATCCGGTCTTTGAACAGGTGATTTTTGTTTATCTTTGTCTCATCAGAAAAGTCATTGACAGTCATTTTCCTTACAGATATAAACGCCTCCATTGGAATCCTTTTTTACTTCAGGAACATGGTGACATCACTATATAACAGTCTTGCTTCTATTGGCTAGCGCTCCAACACATTGTACGTGATAGACGGCGGGACATCTCCGTCCCGGTTACCAATCACAACAGAGCCGGCCAGCTAACCAATCAGAGCAGACTGGGCTCTGGTTTCAGACAGAGGGTGGAAAGAGGAGCTGCAGCACAGACAGTATGAGAAAAATAAAGAGCTTTCTGAACATTAAAGCATGGAGACATGTCCCAGGAGAGACACTACATACTGATATACACCTGAAAAGGAGCAGAATATGTCCTCTTTAAATTTAGTTTGAAACTACTTATTGAGATGAGGGACTCATTTACGGTTTGCTCTTAATCAGCATTGACTAAATAAGAAGAAACCTGATGTATTTTCAAATTGTACTTATTATATTCCAACAAATATCTCCCTGGTTGTGTGTCGATAACATCACAAGAGCCTTCATCTTTACAAGTGTTATTGAAAACAAATTCTGAACAAATAATGTCCCTTTTTACAGAATAGGTTCTTAAAGGTCTCCTATTACGCTATATTTCAACAATATGTTGTAGGGCAATATCTATCCAATGTCTGTGAAGTGTTCTGCTCAAAATACCAAACAAATCCCCCATTGTAGCATGCCTCATACCCCTCTATTTCAGCCCTGTTCCTGAAGTGCTGAAGCTGGCCACGCCCCTTTGGAGCGTCATGATCTCTCTGTCTGAAGAGAGAAGTTTCTACCGGAGAAACTCAGCTAAACGCTGCCGTGATTAAACCCCATATTATGTTCCAAACCACATCCAGCATTATTTCTGAAACCCTTCTCGGTGTTTCCCACTAGAACAGAGACATAATATTATATAAACAACAACTCTCAGTCCCTCCTGCAGACATCCTGCTGAATACACAGACACACAGAGGTGCTGCGGAGGGGATTCAGCTTGCAACTGTATAGGGGGGACGATGGGTTGGGACATGGGCGGGACGTGCCAGGAGTTCAACGTAAAGCCAGCCCACATTTCGGTTATGACATCATGTGAGTCTCCTTACACACCGGGGATACATATTTATGTATAAATGACATCAAAACGTGCATTTTGCATCATAGGGGACCTTTACAGTTATTATTTCATCATGAGCAGGAGCTGTAAACTCCCGGTGATTAGTCCTGATGCTGATCTGATTTGTGTTCACCCTTTCAAACAAAGGAAGCTTTTGTTCCACACTGATCCTGCCAGGGGTTTACTTCAATGCAGTTTCATTTGATTCATCGATTGTGTCCACCTGAATGTGTTTACTTCCATGTTTTGTGAATGGGTATTGATGTCAGGCGTTTGAGCCACACATCTTCTCTTCTGGCAGGTTCAGTTCCGTTTTTTTTTTCCTGACGTCAGGCTTCCCTCCAGTTCCTCTGTGATGGAAACAGAGTTGTGATATAACTCTAAGTTTCTCTCCAGCTGTGGAAGAAAGCGTTTCCCCTGAGTTTGTGTTACTGGTTTCTAAGCTGCAGTAATCAGCAGGGTACAGTACAGATGATGAAATATCAGACCAGAGTATTACAGTTTCTCTCGCTGAGCCATTTTACATTCCTTCCCTGCAGCCGTGTTTTTTATTCAGCGCTTTGTTTCAGGCTGTTTGTGTTCTGTTGGTTTTAATCTGAACCCCAGCAGGACGGCTTGACCTGGTTCAAATCCTCCAGTGATGGAAAAAACAGTGTTGAAAGAAGTACTTCAATCCTTTAATTAAGTAAAAGTGCAATAAATACAGTCTTAAAATACTCCAGTAGAAGTAAAAGTCCTGATTTCAACTTAAAAACACAAATATATTAGCATTGAAATAGTACAAAAAGTAAAAGTACTCCTTCTGCACAATGTCCCATTTCAGGATTTTATAAAGGGAATAAATATGATCAGTTAAATGTACTTCAAATATCAGAAGCAAAAGTACTCAGTATGCAGTTTTCCTAGTCTTTTATTATTACGGTTATTAAATGATCTTGTTTTTGTTCAGGAAAAAGCATTTTGATATTCTAGTTGGACCAAATTTAGATACCTGAAATACTGTGTATATTTGTACTACAGTACTGCATTGTGTCATAGCAGCATATCAGGTGTTTTTATATAAGTAACAGTGAGTTTTTACCTCTGAATTGAAGTAGAAGTAAAGAGTAGCATGAAGTACAAGTACCTCAAATGTGTAATTGAATACCTGAACCAACAAAAACCCCTTTCTTTATATTGCAACATGATGCCATACCAGTTGGATCTGGACTGGTCAGATGTGTCTCTCTGCTGTTTTCTATTAGGCCCATTCTCTGGCTGGACCCTGTATCCACTAACACCCACTAACATCTGGCTTTTGTCTTTTGTAAGAGACGTTACAATCGGCCTTCATTCCCCAGACAAATGACTGCAGAAGTCACATGTATGTGTAATGTATTTTGCACATTTTGGTTCAATATTTCTCTGAACTGCACAGCTCTGCCTCTTTAATCCTGATGTACTGCACGTACTGCATACTCAGAGTGAATTACCATGTCCTTACTGTACTATAGTCCTTGTGCAAATATATTTGGGGTAAACAATTATTTTTTAACATTTTATTATCGTTTTTTAAAATAGATTTTTTTCTAAAGTTTTGTTTTGTTTCCATTTTTACAATTAAATTGCTCTTACTGTGTTTAAGCACCATGCACCAAAGTCACCAAATTCATTGTGTGTGTAAATCTGATTCTATAAATAAATGGTAGGAATGAACAAAAAATGCAAGGGTCAAGGTGAAGCTTCTGAATATTGTATACATTATAAAAGAACATCTAATTTAAGGTGTTTTAAAGAACTTTGCCGGCCAAATTGCCTCAGATTTAAGTACCCAACATGGCATAGTTTGAGGCAAATGTCAAGGTTAATTATTGTTGTGGCTCAGGTGCTCCAGATCTGCCCATATACTTAACCAAAGCTGGAGAAGGTGGCTTTTTTTTTGCAACTTAACTAAGCTTATATTCTGATCCAAGACCCAAGTCGGACCAGTAACGATGAAAACATTCAGACAGAGCCTTTAACACACAGCAGGAATTGGGGTTAGCTAGATAAGCTCCTAGGAGGTTAACTCACTTCTTGTCAGTGAAGAGAGACATCATATCATGCTGAACACCGTAGAAAAATGAGATAGGAATACATTCGACGGCCAGCTCTTAGGGGAAGTGTAAACTATTCCATAGCATCGCTGCAGCTTTAGAGCGTCTTTGGTAGTGGATCTGCATTAGATGATAGAATCGGAGGATGAAACCCTCTTTATTAGTCACACACATGCACACAGCAGAGCACACACAGTGAAATATGTCCTCTGCATTTAAGCCATCCTAGTGCTAGGAGCAGTGGGCAGCTATTGTGCAGCGGGGAGCAATGGGAAGGGGGATTGGAGGTGTCCGGTGCCTTGATCAAGGGCACCACAGCAGGGCCTAGGAGGTGAACTGGGACCTCTCCAAGTAGCAGTCCACTTTCCATATTTCATGTCTGTTTGGGGACTTGAACCGGCGACCCTACGATTCCCAGTCCAAGCCCCTACTGACTGAGCCACTGCTGGACAATTAGCACACTATAGACCCTCCTTCTGTTGCATATCGTGTTCGTTAATTGTGCCGAGTGTGTTACAGTTCGGACAAAATATAGCAAAGCATGGCTGGATCTCTGCCTTAAAACTCAGTGTGTCATGCCTGGCTACTTGAGCAATCCTAATTCAATCAGTTAAAGCCCAGTGGCTACAAGGACTTTCATGGGCATCTTATCAACCTAATTTCCAGCAAATGAGGCACGGGTGGAAATGCAATCTATCAAAGGCTGTCGTCTCGTTTTGCTTTTTGTTTATATGTTTATCTGTCGGGCTAGTGTCTGACGTTCTATTAGTCACGTGTGACTGTTTGCTGCTGTCTTGTGCATTTATTTACCTAAACATATCTGTTTCCTTGCAGTTGTATCTGAGCATCACACTGCTTCTCTCACTCTGTGCCGGTCGTACGTACATTCTTCAGACATGTTGTTTTCTGCCAACAAAATCTGTAATTTCCTCACAGGTCAACACTCTGACCTCCCCTCTCTCCCAGCTCCGTCCATCTCTTCTTACTTGCTCTATTTATTCCTTTCCTTTCTCTTCATCCTCACCCATCTCTCTTTTTCATCCTTCTCTCTCTTCCTTCCTCCTCCTCTCTTTTCTTCCTCCTCCTCTCTTTTCTTCCTCCTCCTCTCTTTTCTTCCTCACCCTCTTTATATTTCCTAATCTCCGTCTCTCACCTTTCTCTCTTTTATATCTGGTCCAGCTGAAAAGCAGTAAGAAAAACATGAATATGGAAATGTCCCAGTGGGGCTTCCATACCGGCGGAGTCAGGCTGAGACCTCTCCTGAATAACACACACACACACACACACACACACACACACACACACACACACACACACACACACACACACACACACACACACACACTAGTATTAACACAAACACGCGCATTCCTCTGGGTGCTCATTCATTCACTACCTAATTTTCATTTCTCTCTATCCAAACATTGTGCTCCTCGTCTCTTGCCCAATACTCCTCCTCCTCCTCCTCCTCCTCCTCCTCCTCCTCTTGTTGCTCAACCCTGAGCGCCGACTCCCTCCCTGTCTCTCGTCAGGGATGATTTCCCCACTGCGTTCCTCCTCTGACACTTACGTTATAATCCGGAGGGAGTCTGCGGAGGGAAACACCCGTCTGTTCCTGTAACTCGGGCTGAAATTTACTCAGCATTTCTGAGGCCTTTTTTCAATGACTTTATACCATTTTTAAAAGTGATGATCCCGATCCGCTCACCTGAACAAGAACACGTTTTACGTTAGGAAGCTGGTACTGCTCAGAGGGAATTAATAAAGATTTAGTTTAAACTGCAGGGAGATGATTGCCTCCAGTTGCATGTACTTGTGTGCCAGAGGAAGTTTTCCTTTGGCTGATTTATTTTTACCAGATGAGGTTTATGGGAGTTTAATTAATCCTGCTGGTATTTGGTTATAATCCACATTATTGGACCCACAGGATGGCATTAGATCAGGCTTGGTAACCGGTGGGTCGCCGTTTCAAGTCCCGTAAGAAAGTGGTACTTATAGAGATGATATTTTACAACGCTGCTTCTCAGGTGCGTTAATAACCGCTCCTAATACCAGGATGAGTTTAATGCATGGGCCACATTACATTGTAAGAACCCCTTATTTGCATTAACATGTTGACCTGATCGTGGCGCTTGATGAAAATTCAGCAGGAGGTTCAGCACATTTATTTAAATCCATGCTGAAGGGGAACATGCATGTTCATGAAACTCAACCAAAAGTTGGGGAGAGATTTCACAGGAAAAATGTCATTAATTATCAGGACACTCTGTCTCTATGGGGCCAATGTTGCCCTCGGTTCTGCACTGGTACTTAGTTTTTAACATTGGGTTTTCAACGGTAATTGACTTCCACATGAACAACGTTGTTCACACAGATGTTTGCATGCTGAATGAATCTCTAGGATTAAAAAGGAGATCCACATTGGGCAGATCTGCTCTGAATGTAATGGGGCTGGACCGTAAATTCATGTTTGCCCCACGGGAAACAAGGCATCACTCTGGGTTGCTACACCTGTAAGAGATTAGCTTCTGTTCTTAGCTTTCCTTTTAATTTAGTTGGTGGTTTTGTTTGTCCCTTTCATTTCATTTCATCTTGCAGACGCAGGTTTTCTGAGGGATTGCACAAGCTTGCTAACAGGAATGCATTGAGAGAAAGTCTTTGGACAATCAGCGCAAACATTGATGGGTATTTATTATTTGAAAAGTCCCACGAATAAAGATTGTTTCAAGCTGAGTCTGACTGAGTAGCTCTTCATGTGGGAGATGTTCTTTTTCTTTTTAGATGATGTATTACTTATCTCTGCTAGATATGAAAAATAGAATGAAGGTTCAGATTAAGAGGAATCCTTTCAGCATCCACTTCTGGCTCATTCATCTCCATAAATGCAGGTCTTGGAAGATGTCATATTCTCAATCAACACTCAATGTAAGTATTTTCTGCCATCCACATTAAAAGCAGTGTCACATGTCCATAAAGGGTTAAAGCAGCTGCAGCTTCTCTCTGGTCCACCGACCAAACCAAAACAACCCGCCGGCTCCAACCTGCCCGAGCTCCGACTCAGAGATTTAATCTGACCGTCAGTTCACCTGAAATCCATCCCAGAGTCACAAACTGGAGTCAGAAGCAATGTCATGACAAGGGGAAACATGTTCTTAGGACCAAGAGCTGAGTGCCTTTGTTGGTCTAGATTAAAACTCAGTATACAGAATAAATTGGAGTCATAATTGATGTGTTAATAAACTAAAGTTAGGTTTTAAACTTTGACTAAATGCTCAGACTAAAAGTAAAAGTAGTAATACCAAAGTGAAAGTCCTGTGCAAGAAAGGGAGCTGACTAGTGAAGAGAAATAAGATGATGTTTAGGGACGTGAAAACAGATTCAAACAAAGATAATTAAAACAAGACGAAGCAAGTTTCAGACAATCGGCTCCAGGGATTCTGCTTGGCGTATCATTTCACGCTATAAAAAAAAAAACCGAAACACCAAGACAGTTTTATTTGTTGTTCACTTCCTCTTCCCTTGTGTCCTTTCCTTTGTATCTACCTCCTCCTTTCTCTTTTCCCCCACAATGTTTGGACACTGTTCTCCCAACAACACAATGCAGCACAGAAACGAAACAGCTGGAGACAATTAGAAAAACAATTTAGAGGGACATCTCCGAGAACATCTTCGAGAAAAACAAACAAATTATTTCATCTTTGTAGGAGCGTGTGGACTCCTTTCTGTTGGGGTTCACTCTCAGAAGTGGCAGTGGTGTTCTTTTCAGTTTAATTATGGTGATAAAAGTGTCATTTTATTGCATATGTTCACTTGTTGCATTGTCATTTTGTTGTTTCCATGGGGGGAAAGGGGGTCTTAAGGGGGAGATTGCAGGTCATGAATATATCACACACTGAAGTGGGGAACCTCCTCTGAAAGCTGGGGCTCTACAGATGAATTGAGGGGCGGCTCAGTACCGTGTGTGAATGTTTTCTGGTTATTAATCTGTATTAAACTTTGTGGTTTAGTTAGGCGTATTCAAATTTGAATGGTATGTGTTGATAAGTCCTAAGAGCGTTGTGATAGAAGAACATCTCATCTCAAGTTGTTGCAGGCGGTGCGTTAACAAAGCCTTCGGTTAGAGCTGGTATTCATTTTATTTTGATGGGACTTCATTTGAATAATTTGAATGTCTTTTGTTCTCATTTCATTTCTATTTGTATTATATACACTATCTTGTCTTCCCATTTTCCGTAACTCCATCATTTACAATGTTTTGGTTTGTTTTTAATCTGTAAAGCCCACAGAGAGAAACACGCTCTGTGATATTGGGCTATACAAATAAAGTTTGATTTGATTTTTGGATTGGTACTATTTGTTTCTCAAAGATTTTGTGGTAAATTATTCTTGAAAATTGATCAAAACCTCCTCCAAAATACGACATCAAGACCCCCTACATCTTGAGGAACACTATATACAGTCATGCTGTGATTTGGTATATTTAAAGGGGACCTATATCAGTATGTAGTGTCTCTACTGGGACATGTCTCCATGCTTTAATGTTCAAAAAGCTCTTTATGTTTCTCATACTGCCTGTGCTGCAGCTACCTCCTTTCACCCTCTGTCTGAAACCAGAGCCCAGTCTGCTCTGATTGGTTAGCTCACCAGCTCTGTTGTGATTGGTAAACCTGCTTATAGATGTCCCGCCCCTTAGCCTATCACGTACAATGTGTTGGAGCGCTAGCCAATAGAAGCGTGACTGTTACAAAGTGATGTAAGTATGTTCAGGAAGTAAACAAAGGACGCACACTGCACAGGGATTTCATCCTCTGGAGACCATTTACATGCACTAAAACCTATAACAGGTCAAAAAGGTCCTCTTTAAAAGCAATATTCAGGATACTGTATGTTATCAACAAAGTCCTTATATGTATTTCCCCCTCACACACAAAGACGTGTTTCTTATCCTGCAGAGCGACTTGCTGAGGTTAGGAGATTTCAGACCATCCCCACATAATTAAGCTGAATGACTCAATGATTCATTGAGCTCCAAACCCTGACATATTGGATTAGTATTACTCAAAAGCAGCATCTGTTTCTGACCTCTGCGGACTACTCAGGGGGAAGTTCACTGTCAACAGTTTCATTTAAAACATCTTCTTTTTTTCCCACCTTTGACTCAAACCTTCTACTTTTAAATTAAAAGCTGCAGAATGTGCCATTTTATCATCACTGCAGAGACCTTGAGATGTTATGGGGTGCTTTGGACTCCATTCCTTTGTGGTTTCATACTTAAAAATAAGGGTCTTATCTATGTGATTGATCACCCTAATTAAGCCTATCATGCTCGCTTTATAAAGCCCTGCATATCTTATTGCCTATCTGATGGCAGCTGTGTTTATATAAATATATGTGTGTGTTTTTTTATGTGCACAATATATTAGTGAATATGATTTGCAGTACTAATAAAATCTTGCGTAAGACCAAAACCAAATGTCAGCTTCAAATCACTGAGCCGATTGATTCAATATTTCTTGAACTCTAGAAAGCATCGATGTCCCTTTTTAATGAGGATCTATTTACAAAGACACACCTGAAAAAGAGTCAATTCTGAGTTAATCGAAAAACCAAATGCCTTCACAGATGATCCCTGCAGCTGATGGAGGACCCTACGTCTCAGAGTTACTTCCTCTAATGTTCGATGGAGGAAATGAGCTCTATATGCCTCTCATCTTTTCTGCACCTGTCTATTGATTGATGTCAGCTTGGGGTCTAAAACTCCAAAATGAAATGTTTTCTGATGCCGGCGTCTTACCAGAGGCATCATGGCGGAGGCACTGGGAGAGACCTGTCCCCTGTAGTGGTTGTGAAGCTCCACCAGCAGCTCCTCCTGCTCCTCGTTCAGAAAGCTCCAGGCTCCAGGAACCACCAGGGCCCCGAGCAGGAGCCAAGCCCAGAGAGGAGCGGTCCTCGGCGGGCAAAGACACCGGCACCCAGACCCCCTCCTCGGCTTGGAGCTCCATGAGCCTCCGTCCTGGGTAGTCCTTCGGGTAGAGACCCCCTGCTGGGTGGAGACCCCCTGCTGGGTTGAGACCCCCTGGAGCTCGGAGGGGCTCCGCTGGTGCATGATGGGAAGCAGAGTCCTGAGGGATGTATCCGTAAGAGGTCAGTCCAGGGTCCAGCAAAATGCGTCTGTGAGACAACTGTGTTTTTGTGTGTGTGTGTGTGTGTGTGTGTGTGTGTGTGTGTGTGTGTGTGTGTGTGTGTGTGTGTGTGTGTGTGTGTGTGTGTGTGTGTGTGTGTGTGTGTGTGTGTGTACAATAGATCAATTGTTTTTGTTTCTGTGAGTGTGTGTTTGTGTTTGTGTGTGTTCAAGAGTCAGTAAAAGTGTGTGTTCCCTTCCCAGTGCCTCTCACTCTCAGCTCTGCAGATCTCTCTATTTCTGACCCGGCTTTAAGAGCAAGAGGATCCTCCCCTACTCTCACACACACACACACACCCACACAGTTCACATTTCACACACTTCTCCGACTGGTACGCGAAACAAACGTACCCCCCCCTCAATCCTCTTACCCTCCATATTCTCCATGTCAAACTCTCTCCTCCTCTCTTCTGTTCTTTCTCTCTTTTCTTTTCCCCTTGTCCATTTAGATTTATTGGCACGGCATCCAGGGGATAACGTCGGCTCAGATTTAATCACAGTAAATATGCACATGTTCACACATTGAAACGGTTAGTGAATATGGCCTCAGCTTTATATGTTACTACTCAAAGTGTATCAAGTTTTCAAATTCTTTACTTTAATACTGGAGACTAAACGTAAAACCAAACAACACTCCGACAAACAATGAAGCAAGGATAATCAGGATAAAGTATTTAAAGAGGCCCTATTGTGCTTTTAGGGGTTTACCCTTTCCTCTAGTGTTTTATATAAAGAGTGCCTGACACGCCTCCGTTGGACTCCTTTGTTTACTTCCAGAACACGGTGACATCACTGTGTAACACTCACGCTTCTATTGGCTAGCGCTCCAACACATCGAACGTGATAGGCTAAGAGGCGGGACATCTATAAGCGGTTGACCAATCACAACGGAGCCGGCCAGCTAACCAATCAGAGCAGACTGGGCTCTGGTTTCAGACAGAGGGTGAAAAGAGGAGCCCCTTTAACTGTAACACCATTCTATATTATATCATTAGATTACTTTTAATTATTGATAAATGTAAAAGCAGGAATGTTCTGCTGAAGATGGTTGATGGGGAGCTCATTTTGAACCGATATAAGCAACTATAATTAACAACCTGATTATAATTATGGATTATTGGGAATATTAGTAATCAATTGAATGCTTGGTTTGTCAAAAAGCGGTCACAATTACCCATGAAGTGAATCCGAACCCAACATAACTAAAACAAAGAGAATATCCTAAAGTAAAACTCAAATTATATTCTCACTTGTTTTTTTTAACCATTTTTTTCTTTCACTGCCCTTTGCTTCTCTCTCCTCCCTATCTTTAATCTTTACTCTCATTTTGACTACTTTGGATTTCATCGACAGCAAAAAGTAGTGAAGGAGGGACAGTATGAGGACTCCAGTATGAGGACTCCAGTATGAGGACTCCAGTATGAGGACTCCAGTATGAAGACTCCAGTATGAAGACTCCAGTATGAGGACACCAGTATGAAGACTCCAGTATGAGGACTCCAGTATGAGGACTCCAGTATGAGGACTCCAGTATGAGGACTGAGGACTCCAGTATGAGGACTCCAGTATGAGGACTCCAGTATGAGGACTCCAGTATGAGGACTCCAGTATGAGGACTCCAGTATGAGGACTCCAGTATGAAGGACTCCAGTATGAAGACTCCAGTATGAGGACACCAGTATGAAGACTCCAGTATGAGGACTCCAGTATGAGGACACCAGTATGAGGACTCCAGTATGAGGACACCAGTATGAGGACTCCAGTATGAAGACTCCAGTATGAGGACTCCAGTATGAAGACTCCAGTATGAGGACACCAGTATGAAGACTCCAGTATGAGGACTCCAGTATGAAGACTCCAGTATGAAGACTCCAGTATGAGGACTCCAGTATGAAGACTCCAGTATGAGGACACCAGTATGAGGACACCAGTATGAGGACTCCAGTATGAGGACTCCAGTATGAAGACTCCAGTATGAGGACTCCAGTATGAAGACTCCAGTATGAGGACACCAGTATGAGGACACCAGTATGAGGACTCCAGTATGAGGACTCCAGTATGAGGACTCCAGTATGAGGACTCCAGTATGAGGACTCCAGTATGAGGACTCCAGTATGAGGACACCAGTATGAGGACTCCAGTATGAGGACACCAGTATGAGGACTCCAGTATGAGGACTCCAGTATGAGGACACCAGTATGAGGACTCCAGTATGAGGACTCCAGTATGAGGACTCCAGTAAGAAGACTCCAGTATGAGGACACCAGTATGAGGACTCCAGTATGAGGAGTCCAGTATGAAGACTCCAGTATGAGGACACCAGTATGAGGACACCAGTATGAGGACACCAGTATGAGGACACCAGTATGAGGACACCAGTATGAAGACTCCAGTATGAGGACACCAGTATGAAGACTCCAGTATGAAGACTCCAGTATGAGGACACCAGTATGAGGACACCAGTATGAGGACTCCAGTATGAGGACTCCAGTATGAGGACTCCAGTATGAGGACACCAGTATGAGGACACCAGTATGAGGACACCAGTATGAGGACACCAGTATGAGGACTCCAGTATGAAGACTCCAGTATGAAGACTCCAGTATGAGGACTCCAGTATGAGGACTCCAGTATGAGGACTCCAGTATGAGGACACCAGTATGAGGAGTCCAGTATGAGGACTCCAGTATGAGGACTCCAGTATGAGGACACCAGTATGAGGACTCCGGTATGAAGACTCCGGTATGAGGACTCCGGTATGAGGACACCAGTATGAGGACACCAGTATGAGGACACCAGTATGAGGACTCCAGTATGAGGACTCCAGTATGAGGACTCCAGTATGAAGACTCCAGTATGAGGACTCCAGTATGAGGACTCCAGTATGAGGACACCAGTATGAGGACTCCAGTATGAGGACTCCAGTATGAAGACTCCAGTATGAGGACTCCAGTATGAAGACTCCAGTATGAGGACACCAGTATGAGGACACCAGTATGAGGACTCCAGTATGAGGACTCCAGTATGAGGACTCCAGTATGAGGACTCCAGTATGAGGACACCAGTATGAGGACTCCAGTATGAAGACTCCAGTATGAAGACTCCAGTATGAGGACACCAGTATGAGGACACCAGTATGAGGACACCAGTATGAAGACTCCAGTATGAAGACTCCAGTATGAGGACACCAGTATGAGGACTCCAGTATGAAGACTCCAGTATGAAGACTCCAGTATGAGGACTCCAGTATGAGGACTCCAGTATGAGGACACCAGTATGAAGACTCCAGTATGAAGACTCCAGTATGAGGACACCAGTATGAGGACACCAGTATGAATATGACGCACGTTTGTTTCACTGACATGATTACGTTTGAAGTACGGGAACATTATTCATATTATGGTGAAGGTGTGGTTAGCTTAAGAGAAAGACAAGGATTAGGGTTAAAGTAAGTACTTGTTGCGATAATAAACTTGTGGTTAAAGGGTGTGTGTGTGTGTGTGAGTGCGTATGAGTGTGTGACACATTTCAGAAACTTCTCAGCTGTTGCAACTTCCCTCAGCGGTACCAGAACAAACTACTGGAAACTGCTACTACCAAACTTTAAGCAACCTTTCAAAGTGACTCAGATCCACATCAAACTTCACCATGAAACAGGAAGTAGTTCTAACTTCACTGCAATGTACTTTATACAAACACCAATCACCAACATTGTTTCTACATAAATACTTGTTTTTCCTGAGCCATCCTTCTGCAGTTTGATCATGTGTTTAGTTATCTGGTCTCTAAACACTTTATTTCTCTCTGTTCTGCCTTGAGATTGTTTAGATGTGTTTGCTGCGGTGCTTCTGTCCAATGGGAATGTGAAAGTTGGACACCAGTAACTTCTGTTGTTAACCCCGATGGATTTCTCGACTCATCCCCTTTCTCTAACTGTACTTTAAAGGTCCCCTATTATGCAAAATGCACTTATTGCTGTCTGTTATACATAAATATGTGTCCCCGGTGTGTAAGGAGACTCACAAAGGTTCAGGAAATACAACCCTCTGTCTTTTCCTCCTTACCCACATCTCTAAGAACGACGGCACAAACGAGCTGATCCAGATTTGCTTTGGTTATGACGTATGACAACGTCCCTCATATACAGCAGTGAGCTGAATCCCCTCCGCAGCACCTCTGTGTGTCTGTGTATTCAGCAGGATGTCTGCAGGAGGGACTGAGAGTTGTTGTTTATATAATATAATGTCTCTGTTCTAGTGGGAAACACCGAGAAGGGTTTCAGAAATAATGCTGGATGTGGTTTGAACATAATATGGGGTTTAATCACGGCAGTGTTTAGTTGAGTTTCTCCGGTAGAAACTTCTCTCTCCAGACAGAGAGATCATGATGCTGCAAAGGGGCGTGGCCAGCTTCAGCTCCAAAGGGGTGTGGCCAGCTTCAGCTCCAAAGGGGTGTGGCCAGCTTCAGCTCCAAAGGGGTGTGGCCAGCTTCAGCTCCAAAGGGGTGTGGCCAGCTTCAGCTCCAAAGGGGCGTGGCCAGCTCAGCTCAAATTTAAAGCGTCACCGAATCAGCACTTCAGGAACAGGGCTGAAATAGAGGGGGATGAGGCATGCTACAATGGGGGATCTGTTTGGTATTTTGATCAAAACACTTCAGAGACATTGTATAGATATTGCCCTACAACATATTGTTGAAATATAGCGTAATAGGAGACCTTTAATCAAACTTTAAACAAAATAGAGGTGAAAGTTGACGTTTAAGGTATGCTTTTTTGAAGAAGTGAAGCCATACTTGATGACGTTTTGGTTGCAGCTCAGTAGGATGGGTTGTAGCTGCTGCAGTAGTCTCTCCCCCTCCCTCCCACCTCTCCATCCTGCCCCCACTGGAACTGAACTTTAACACCCACCCACACACACAGACACAGAAACCCAGCACCAGTCACTTTTTTTATACGCTGCTAAGGACAGTCTGTTGTGCATTCTCTTTATATATCTGACCGAAAACTTTGGAAGTTACTGTTTGTGTTATTTTGTATAAATCGGTTCTGTTATTGATGCCTTTTCATGTGTGTGTATATATTTATGTATACAGCCTCGGAAAATATTAAGAGACCACTTCAGCATTATCATTTTCTCTTGTTTTATTATTTATAGGAATGTCTTTGAGTTAAAGGACTCTTGTTATTGTATTCTATAAACTACTGACCACATTTCTCTGTGTTGGAATTCAGCAGACACTGGAATGGCTGCCACACATGTAGAGATAAAGATTTAAGAAACATTTAGAGTGGTCTCTTAATTTTTTCTGGAGCTGTACATACATATAAGTTTGTGTTAGAGGTGTGTATGTATATACATATTTTTATATATATTTGTATATTTTTACTTAGTTATACCTCGGGACTGTGGGAAACAGTATTTCGATCTTTCTGTCCGTACACACAAATTGAAAGATTGACAATAAAGTTGACTTTGAATGTTTGTGGTGATCGGCTGCGAGGAAAACCATACGGTCCGGCCGTTGTTAGTCAGTAGGGACTTGGATTGGTAGCCGGAGGGTCGCTGGTTCAAGTCCCCGAGCTGACCTGAAATATGCAGTGTGGACTGGTACTTGGAGAGAGTTCACCTCCTTGAGCAAGGCACCGTACACCCCCACCAGTGCTCCCCGGTGTCAAATACAGACTCTTACAAATAGGACTGTGTCCTCATGGTTGATTGCGCTGTAGGTGGCTTTGGGTAAAAGGGTCAGCTATAATGAAATGTACAGTAAGGACAGATGAGGGTATCGTTTTCCCGGTTTCAATACTTCATGATACATCTCAGTCAGTACCTTTTGAGCCATGTCCTTCACAACAGCAAGGAGCTCATTTGTCACTATAGGAACATGTTGTTGATTTAGACTGTGAGATGCGGTTAAAGCTTTGTCCTTTGTCGAACAGATTGACATCATGACACACGAACTCACACCTTGAAATATGCTTTTGTTTTTTTGTTTGTTTTCTTCAATAGATGTCTTATTGTATTTGTAAGAAGAAGAAGAAGAACAAGAACAAGAACAAGAAAGAAGAAGAAGAAGATTTTGATTTTTAAAAAACACTTTATTTGTCTTTTCCCACAACAAAAGTCAGAAAAAAACAATACATTCCATTAAAATCATCAGTTTTTCATGAATAAATAAATATTATTTAAACATTGTTACCATAAAAGACCACACACACTACTACAAACTACATCTTCTAAAAATTCAGCACTAAAGAGTTGTTCTCCCCAAGTGAGCACAGAACCTGCCCAACAGCCCACACATCCAAAAAACCCTGCAGATTATTGGTCAGTTTGTAGTATGCATGCTCCACCCTCAGACGCGCTGCCACCAGCCCCCTCAGACAGAGCACTACATCTGTCCATCCCACTCCAGCAAGTTGATTTTTCCGACTTTTCCAGATCGCTAACTTAGCATTAGCAAACAAGAAATTTACCAAAGCTAGAGGTTTACTCTTTTTCAGGGTGTATTTGGGGCCATGGACAAATAGTGGTATGGTGAAAACCTCCCCTAATCCCTCCACCCACTCCTGTACCATTTGCTTTACACCAGCCAATCGGGGACAGGACACTACCAAATGTTCCAATGTTTCTGTCATGAAACAGAACGGGCAGCCCCCCCTTGTGCCTGGGTCAAAATGTGCTCTATATTTATTTGTGGCAATTGCTCCATGTATAATTCTCCATTGGATGTCAGCCATCCGTTTCTCGACTGGAGACTTATACAGGATACGCCAGCTGCCCTGAGGGGAAAAACCCAAGCCAAACACATCTGTCCACCTCGACTCCTTGACGCCTGCAAGTGAACTGATGTTGAGCACCTTTACACAGCAAGAGTATAGCTGCTTCCCACTGCAGGAGCTAAAAGTTCCAAGGGTCAAAGTCCTCAGGGACAGCAGGAGACCTTCCTCTTCTCTCCATTCCCCCACCGCAGGACCCACACTCAAGGGAGGGAAGATGTACTCGTATCCCTTTCTCCACTGGTCAGCTAGATCCGTATTCCGAGCGAAAGTCCGGTGGGATGGCGACAGCGAATGCCACACCTCATCCACCAAGTTTTGTAAAACTCGGGTTGACCGAACACCTGTCACTTCAGCCAGTCTTTCTGTAGAGATCCCTGTTAAATGGCCCAGTTTTACCACTCCTGCTTTGATGAAGCCGCTCCTTAGGGTGGCCGAAGAGAAGGGGGTTCCAGAAAGAAAACCACTATCAAACAGTGGCTCCTCAAACAGCCACATCCCAGGACGGGCGTCAGGTGGTCTGGAAAAACTCAGGATCTTCCAGGCACTGATGACTGAACTGTAAAAAGGTGCAAGTCCAGTTATCTTGTACGCAGGGGCCTTGAGCAGAAACAGATGTTTATCAAAACCAAAACCCCCTGCCTTCCAAAGCAACAGTCGGGCCATAGCCAGCCAGCAGGGAGATGACCCATACAGCAGCCGCTGAGCTGCCTGTAGTCGAAAAGCAGCAGTCCTAGCAGTGATGTCCACAAGGCCCTGCCCCCCCTCTGCCACAGGTAGGTACAGGACCGATGCTGGCACCCAGTGATGTCCCGACCAGAAGAAATCCACAAGGAGCCGCTGCAGTTGTTTCATGAGGTCCGGCGGTGGGGTTATTACCTGGAGTCTGTGCCACAGAGATGAGGCGACCAGATTGTTGGCTATGAGAACTCTTCCCCTGTAGGACAGCTGGGGTAGCAGCCATTTCCATTTAGATAATTTAGCTTGCACTTTTCCCAGCACTCCCTCCCAGTTCTGTGCCACCATGTCCCCAGTCCCCAACCAAACTCCCAGGACCTTTAAACCCTTGTTTCCCCACCTGAGGTTACCAGGAAGACTGGGCCTATTCTCTACACCCCACTGACCTACCAAACAAGCCTCGCTCTTCTCCCAGTTAACTTTGGCTGAAGCAGCGTTGCCATACAGAACTAGACTGTCTTGTAGCTCCTGGATGTCTTGCTGACCCTGGATAAATACACTGACATCATCAGCATAAGCTGATACAACCACAGGGGGGCCCTGAGCTGACTCTGGCATACACAGGCCCCTCAGCCGGTTCCTAAGCCTGTTCAAAAGGGGCTCGATGGCAATACTGTATAATAGGCCTGAGATAGGGCAGCCCTGCCTGATCCCCCTTTTAACTGGTACAGGTCTGCTCAGCCCTCCCCCCACCTTCACAATACAACATGCATCACTGTACAGCAACTTCACCCAGGACAAAAAATTCTCCCCAACACCAAAAGCCTGCAATGTGGCAAACAGAAAGGAGTGATCAACACGATCAAACGCCTTCTCCTGGTCAATAGAAATGATACCAACATTTAGGTTATACAGCTCACAGACGTCAAAAGTGTCTCTCATCAAAAACAAATTGTCCACAATTGATCTGCCAGGAATGCAATATGTCTGATCAGTTCCAATAAGAAGTTCAATAAAACACTTCAGCCTGTTGGCTAAGACCTTTGACAGTATCTTATAGTCTGTACATAACAGGGCCACAGGTCTCCAGTTCTTCAGCAGGGTTAAATCTCCTTTCTTAGGTAACAGTGAAATCACCGCACGCCTACAGGAAGCTGGAAGAGCCCCTTTTCCAAAGGACTCCTTAACCACGTCCAACAAGTCATGTCCTAAAATACTCCAGAAGTGTTTGAAAAAGTCTGCAGGTAAGCCATCTATACCTGGAGCCTTGCCGGAGGCCATCTGTGTCACTGCAGAGGTCAGTTCCTCCAGAGTAATGTCAGAACCCAGGGTGTCACTTTCTGCTGAACTCAACTGTGGAAGACCCTGAAGAAGTTCATCAGCAGCTTCCACATCGCAACCTTCGGCTTTGAACAGGTCTGTGTAGAAGGACACTGCGTGTCTCCTCATCTCAGCAGGTTCAGAGGTTACTTGTCCATCGGGAAGACGTAAACACACCATCTGTTTCCTTTGGCCCACAGACCTCTCCAGGTTGAAGAAAAAGGTGGTTGGTGCATCAATGTCTCTCATGGAAGTAAAACGGGCTCTGATCAGAGCTCCTTTGGCTTTCTCCTGAAGAAAACAGTTAAGCTGTTGTTTTTTTAGGAGGGACTGTTCTATGTTTTCAACAGACACCCTCTCTAACTCGCTGATCTCCCTCTCTAACTGCTCTATAGCCCTTCTAATGTTTGCAGTGGAGTAGGATGTATACTGTTGGCAGAAAACTCTAATCTGAGCCTTTCCTACCTCCCACCACTGACTCAGGGAAGGAAAAGAGTTTCTCTCTGATTTCCAGTTAAGCCAGAACAATTTAAAATTGTCACAGAAATTGAAATCTTGTAAAATATTAACATTAAAGTGCCAGAACGATCTAGGTTTTCCTGCAGTGGATAAAACCAAATCTAAGGAAATTAGATGATGATCTGTGAAACCAACAGGTTGGATGTGACAGTTCACTGCTCGAGCGATAAAAGAGGCAGACATGTAAAATCTATCTAACCTGGCTGCACTAACGCCTCCAACTAGCATTCTCACCCAGGTGTATTGTTTTACTGAGGGATGTTTCATCCTCCACACATCCACTAAGTCAGCCTCTCTGATCACCTGTGACAATAAAAGGGAAGACTGAGGATGAGGCTCTTGTCCTATTCTGTCTAAAGTGACATTGGTGCAAGCGTTCCAGTCCCCCCCCAGTATAACACACTCCCCCTGTGCACTTGTGTCTAGCTTGTCTTTTAGAACCTGAAACAAAGATAAGCGTTCAGGGCCTTGATTGGGTGCGTAAATATTAATAAAAGTGAAAATAAACTGTAGAAGTTCCACTTTCACCATCAAGACTCTACCTGCCACTATCTCCGTGCTGGAAACAAGCTTAACATTTAAAGAGGGGGAGAATAAAACAGCTACCCCAGCACTAAGGTTAGAGCCATGACTGAGTACATACTGACCCCCCCACCACATTCCCCAGTCTGTCTCATTCAGGCTGTCACTGTGAGTTTCCTGCAGTAAGATCACATCTAATTTTTTCTGATCGAAAACCTCTGACACTAAAGCCCTTTTCTGTGCACTTCTACCCCCGTTAATGTTTAAAGAAGCAACCCTCAAAGCCTGCATTAGAGGAAAGACACAGAGAAAGAGAACCGACAGGTACACACAGCAGAGAGGAGACACCCAGTGTTGCATGATCATGCTGAAATTATTTGGACTTTTTCAGTTTCTTCCCCCTTTTGCTTCCTCCTGCACCTTTTTTCATGGCAGTGACATGTTTTCTGAGACGATATCGTTTCTTTTCATCCAACAGATCCATCCCTACAATTTTCTGGAGAGTGCTCACTGTCTGAAGAAACTTATTTGTGTCAGGAAAAAAATCCCTCACTTCCACTGACTTGCCAAAAGACTCATTCAAAAAGACATTAATCTCTTCCAAAGAATATAAATCTGTATTCTGAGAGACACTATCTGCAACAGAAACACCGTCAGAATCCCCCTCACCATCTGTGTCCATCTCTGCTACCTCACTGTTTTCTGGAGCCTGTATCAGCTCTTCTTGCTGCTCAGAGCCAGCCGGCAGCTCCTGCTGTGTGTCAACAGCCTCCACCTGTCTCA
Source organism: Eleginops maclovinus (assembly GCF_036324505.1). NCBI lineage: Eukaryota > Metazoa > Chordata > Actinopteri > Perciformes > Eleginopidae > Eleginops > Eleginops maclovinus. Next base: position 24,995,448 of record NC_086349.1, on the reverse strand, counting down.
CAGCACCAGTCCTCACCTGTCCTGCTAAAGTATCCTCCGCCCTTTTACCTGTACCCACATTTTTAGCTCCACTCACCACACTCTCCACCGTCCCGGTTTCTTCTCTCACAACACTCGTCTGTACTAAGTCCGCAGCACCCGCTGCACTGGTTCCCGCACCAGGGCCCGTGTCGGGCTCAGCCGCCCTGGGATCAGCTGCCCCAGACGCACCAGGTGGAGCGGTGTGCCGTCTATGTGGACATGCAATGCGTTTGTGACCCAACTCCCCACACTCAAAACACTTAACGTTCCCAGAGCTGGCATACACCATGTAGAAACCATCTTCGTGTCTCACACGGAAAGACACATCGAGTGTCTGAGTGGGACAATTCAGAAACATGAACACTTGTCTCCGCAGAGATTGAACATGTTTCAGTTTTTCATCTTTACACCCCAGAGCAACAGTGCGGAGATTACTGGCAAACTTACCAAACCGCTTCAGCTCCCGTTCCAGCGCTTCATTCGGGATAAACGGAGGAACGCCGGAAACGGTGATCCGCGTGGACGGTGTCGCCAGCGGTGAAACCTGAATAAATTCCTCATCTAGGGTTAATCCGCTCTCGATGAGTTCCGTGACGTATTTCTGGTCTTTTAGAAATACCACGACCGCTTTATTCATGCGGGAAGCATAACAAATGTTTCCATGACCGACCTGATCCCCCACAGCCAGCAGCACCTGCTCCACGGTGCTGGAGGCCTGAGCCACCAACCGCACTCCGTGTCTCAGAGACACGGATGGCGTCCCAGAGGGCGTCATCCCCGCCACGAGGCACGGGAAAACCACTCGTGAAAACCAACTAACCTACTTTACAAAAACTACAAATAACCCAACAAATGATCATACAATCAAACACAGTAGAAAAAGAAGAACGAAATAACGTTCCAAAAACAAAGTTTCAAAAACCCCTCTTCCCTCTTACAACACACCACCACCGAAGAAGAAGAAGAAGAAGAAGAAGAAGAAGAAGAAGAAGAAGAAGAAGAAGAAGAAGAAGAAGAAGAAGAAGAGACACTGAGGTCTGCAATCTGTGATCAATGAAGACAGAAAACCACATCATGGACAGGGCGCAGTCACATCTGTGAGTTACAAGTTCCCAACACACACACCGGGCCCCGGGGACAGGGAACTGGGATAAAATGGACCAGAAACACTTTGTAAGCTGTCAGTAAACAGCATATCTACAACTGAGTGACCTTTTCAACACAACTTCAATTATTCTAGCAATACACCTACAGTAACAGCTGACTCGGCTCCAGTGTTCCCATTGGCTGGATTTACACGATGAGTTAAAATACCCTCAAATGCATCCCCGTTTCCCTTTATCCTCAAAACTTAGGAAAGCAGAATTAAGGAAATGTGTTTGAGACAAGTTAGAAGTCTTTCCCCTATCAGGCGTCGAGAAAAGAGACGTGTGTGTGTGTGTGTGTGTGTGTGTGTGTGTGTGTGTGTGTGTGTGTGTGTGTGTGTGTGTGTGTGTGTGTGTGTGTGTGTGTGTGAGTGTGTGTGACAGTTGCAATTAGAGACTCGCGGTGTGAATGCTTTTCTTGAAGGCTGTGTTTTCATTCTTTCGGCCAAGTACATCACATCATAACACACACCCAGCTGTACCCACAGACTCACATTTCACTGTACATCACATTCCATTTTGTGTGTGTGTGTGTGTGTGTGTGTGTGTGTGTGTGTGTGTGTGTGTGTGTGTGTGTGTGTGTGTGTGTGTGTGTGTGTGTGTGTGTGTGTGTGTGTGTGTGTGTGTGTGTGTGTGTGTGTGTGCGTGTGTGTGTGTGCGTGAGGAAGCACAAGTGGTGAACGTATGAAACTAAATCCTGTGGGTCACCTTTCGCTCCGTTACACCGACCTCATGTTGTCATTCTGCAGGGAGAATCTGCACATGTGTGTCCTGACCTCACTGTTGCACACACACACACACACACACACACACACACACACACACACACACACACACACACACACACACACACACACATTTTCTAATTGTATCTGATAAACACGGCATCCAAAACCTTTAAATATATCAAAATGAACACCACACTTTAAAAGTGCATTTCCGTCCGCCTGCACATCTTCACTTTGTGTAAAAAAAAAAGAACCTAAATTTAAAGAAACCTTTTTCCTGTTGTTTGAGTTTAGTGAGTTAATGATGTGCCTTAAAGTGATGATCTAAAAACATGAGATCAGAGGGGAGCGATGTGGAGACCGTACCCTGCCTCACATCAATAACAGTAACAAACAGAGATGTCATATTTCCATAATGTTTTCCAGGTCTTGAGCTTCGACTTGAGCTATTTCACTGACCTCACGGCGTTGTATTCTCTTCCTCTGTTGTGCTTTAGTCGCACTAACTTAGGGTTTATTTACAAGAGCAAATATAGGCCGATCCGATTGTATGTTTTCCTTAAAGCTTTTGTGTTCTCGAGGAACATCTTTTATCTGTGGATGTAAAAACACATTTTCTTTCACTGGTTTTCTGGAAATTTGGTTAATATTTGCATGCAATTTTGATGGAAATTGAAAATGAATCTAACCTCAATTCATAGAAAATCGGATTAAAGTTTGTATTTTTTTCCCTCTTAAGACGTAAACTGATTCAAAAACAGCCAAAAAGAACATTGTTCAGCTCAATGATTTAGTTCCTGGCAGTTCAGAGGAGAAATTCCATAAAGACAATACTGTAGTTCACCGTCAGGGAGAAAGATGACTAAATCAAGAAGCTTCAAATCATCCACTTATGTTTTACACATTCCAGACAAAAGTATTTGACTGTCATTTAAACACGCTGAGAACAAGATGTTTAAAGTTAAAACAGCCCTTAAACAAAACAATCAAAAGATAACAACGGAAACATGTCAGGACAGAGCTTCAGTGGATCTCATCCTCTCAGATCTGTGAGACCTGCCGGGTGGAGTCTCAGTGTCTCAGTGTCTCCGTTTACTCTTCTGTCTCGCAGCTGGAAGATGGAGATGCGCCAAAAACAAGTTTACTCATGTTCGCTGTAATGTTCGTGTTCTCCTCGGCGAGGGAGGATGGGAAACGAGTCGCTGCTGTGAAAACACTCTATGTATGCAGAGAATCAGCAGGGAAAGAATTATTCATTCACTTCTGATCTGAGTCTCTGACAGATCTGTAGGGGAGGGTTGTGCCGATTACACTTCTCTCCAGACGTACTTGAAGACCGGGCTGCACTAAAAAATGGGATACCTTTATTAATGCAAAGCTCTTTTTAAGGGTGGTGCAGGAGCAAGACAGGGTCTGATTCAATTTAGAGTCTACCTTTAATTTTGCATTCTTACATAAGATAAGATGTTCTTTGTTGTTGAAGGTCGCGTTCACACCAGCCGTGTTTAGTTTGCTCAATCTGATCTGGCTCGCGTATAAAGATTACATCTCCAAATCTCACAGGTGCTGCTGGAGCGCGACTTTACCCAGCAACAAGGGTAACACAACAAGTAACAATGAATGGGAAGCCATATTTTTTTTACATATCAGTGGTTATGCACCAAAAACTGAGGATCCATCTGTCTGTGCATGCATGAATGTTTGAACAGAACCAACTGATGTGAAACAGTGGACTTAAAAACACTCATTAGTTATGTAGAGCTATCGTCCCTCTGCTTTTAGATAAGAATAAATAAAAAGTATCCATAATCAAAGTCCATGAGAATTTCTGAAAATAGTTACAAGGAGCAAGACAGGGTCTGATTCAATTTAGATTCTACCTTCAATTTAGATTCTTATTATACTTAGATAAGATAAGATGTTATTGGTTGTTTTTGTTGTCTAAGGTCACGTTCACACCAGTACGGTTTAGTACGGTTGAATCGAACCCTGGCGTTTCAGCCCTTGGTGCGGTTCGTTGGGCTGGTGTGAACGCAGTTTGCACCAAAGCGTATATTTAGGCATCTTTTCCTGTTCTGGTTACTGGAGGAGAAGTTAGCAAGTTGTGTCAAACAAAATGAGCGGCAGGGGACAAACGTGGAGTGTTCAAATGAATTAATTCACGGAGATATAAACAGCTATGGTAGAAATAGTTTTTACCCGCTTAATGTCTGTGTGGCGTCTGTAGTCACATCAGTATAAAGGACTACAATTCCCACGGCGCCATTCTCTAAAAAGCCAACCTGTCGAAAAGACACCGTTGAGGCACAGTTTTTTAATTGTTTAAAGGTGCCATAGAATGAAAACTGTATTCACCTTGGCAGAGTTGAATAAGGAGGGTTCGGTACTTTGAACTGACATACCGTGAACCTCAAACACCATTGTTTCCTCCTTCACGTGCAAATCATGAATATGCATATCACAGCGGTTAAACGGGCGAATTACAACGATCCCTGTGTGTTACGTCACACACGGTAGTCCAGCCCCAACATCTGCATACACCAGCTGCTGGAAACACTAACGCTAACACTTACCACTCCGTAACGTTGCTCTCCGATCTCCGACTAACTGGCTGTTCTTCAAACTCATCGGTTTCCTCCTCCGATAAAGGCTCAATCATGTAAGGTTGGATGCCAATAGCCTCCATGGTTAATCTCTCACAGTTTCGGGAACTTCACTTACATCTGTGGGCTCTGAGGCAGCCATGGGTTGCTCCTTGTAAACCAGCCAATCAGAGCAGAGCTCGTCATCATTATTTAAATGAGCCCCAAATAAGGCAATTCAGCTCGTTTCATTCTAGGACCAAATCATAGGGCTGTAAATGGGCCTGTAAAACCAGCATCTGGACATTTGTTGGATCAACTAAAGTTATACACCTTCTTTGTAGACATCAGAGAACAATTTAGAATACCAGATAGATGCACTCTATGGCACCTTTAAGTTTCAAAGTTATACAAGCCTAAAATAGAAGGAAAGGAAGACCGCCTAAGTTGGTTATTATTTAATTTGAGTTTTACTTCTTTTGTTCGATTTGTTTTGACTATTGTTTCCTTTTTTTTTTTTATGAAACCCATTGCACAATATCTTCACACCATCTGAGGCCAAGCAAGTCAACAAAAACTGAGAAAAACAAATATCAGGGAAAGAAAACGCCTTAGAAATGTCAAGGCGTCTGGTGACTTGATAGAATATAAGAGCAGGAAGCCACGAGACAGACTTTTAGGTGTGACAGCGATCTCAGTTAAATTCATAGCCAGAGCCATTGTGATAAAGTACCATCACAGGCAACACAAACATCCAATAACGTACAACATTGCAAATGCAAAGGTGTTATTAAAATGATGGAAGGAATTTTAAAAGCCTATCAAGATATTCAGAAGCCTCATTTGTATAAAGATGATAGAATCGGAGGATGAAACCCTCTTTATCAGTCACACACATGCACACAGTGAAATAGTCCTCTGCATTTAACCCATCCTAGTACTAGGATCAGTGGGCAGCTATTGTGCAGCAGCCCGGGGAGCAATGGGGAGGGGGGATTGGAGGTGTCCGGTGCCTTGCTCAAGGGCACCACAGCAGGGCTTAGGAGGTGAACTGGGACCTCTCTAATTAGCAGTCCACTTTCCATATTTGAAGTCTGTTCGGGACTTGAACCGGCGACCCTACGATTCCCAGTCCAAGCCCCTACTGACTGAGCCACTGCTGGACTAGAGGAGGGAAAGTGCATGATAACAAGGAGAACTGGAGTTCCTGGTGA